>NC_136540.1:4048475-4179075 GCF_910591455.1 Pholis gunnellus
TTGCAGATTGTTGCATAATCTCCGTGTCAAACAAACGTTTATGATTCTTACAGGTTGAGTTCATCAAGATAATCTTCACCACTTTGATGATGTTTGAAGTGTAAAGTAAGAAGCTAACGTTAGGCTATAAAGGAACTCCACCACGGTCACATGACCGTTGTGTAAGAGGTTGTGTAAACATAACCTTTAGATTTCGTTGTTATTCCAGTAAAAACACATGATCTTAGTAGCGTTACATTTAAGATAATCCGTTATTAGCCCCGCAGTGGGGAAATGTACAGGATTACAGCAGCAGAGTCATACGGAGACGAAGTTTTAAGGCATTTGTTACGAGGATGAACCTCTCCGCTGAGCTGTTAAACATGTCGACTACCACCAGACTGTTGTAAACGTGAATGAAGTCAAAGCTGTGAGTCTTTGTCATGGTGTTTGACGTTCTGAACATGAACACAGATAACGGAGTTGTTCATTAGGATACAAAACCAAAAGTTAGGTTTCAGGAAAACATGTTTGGGCTTAAATAACAACGTTCACTTGGGTTTAGGCATTAAAACCTCACGTTCACCTCCACCATAAGAGGTTTCTTTGACATCTTATACTGCGTCACTTGTTCTGATCGCTGCATAGTCACGTGAATGTGTTGAATTTGTTTGTCCGCTACGAAAAAGGCTCCTCCTTAACTTCCCGTTGGCTTTGTTCTTCATCCTGAGCGACTCCTGAGCGACACAAATAAACCGGACAATTCGTGTCCATCTACACGAAACCAATAGATTCCATCTTGTGACTAAATTGGGCCACTTGCTGATGTACTCCACCCACTCACTAACAGCACACAGATCTGGAAAGTACAACCAGCTCAGACTGCATTCTCCATCTTTGTCAAGTCCTCGTTTCTGTTGCCAAACTCTGAGTTTAGCTGCTTAAAGTTCACCAAACCTGAACTACAGAGGTAGTAGAACAGAAAATATACGATTTGAGAGAAAATGTCGACACTTGTCTTTGTTTTCTTGTGTTAACCAGCCTTCATATTCCCCGATGACTTCAGTGTTTTCCTTCAGGTCGGACAGTCATTTTGGGTTCCTGAGTTGCGTCCCTCAACTGAACCTTGAGGCTGAACATCACGTCATTCCCCATTCCCCACCAGGACGTAAGCTGACTGAAGTTTAAGCATGAGAGGACATGAGTGTGTGTGTGTGTGTGTGTGTGTGTGTGCTCTTGTTTGGATCCGACACATGAAAAACACAGCGGAGGAAAACGAGGCCTCCCGTTTCTTAATTATTTAAATCAAACAATTAACCACGGCTGTCCTGGGAGAGGCTCTTTTCTCTGCTCATCCACAACAAACAACAACAGCCACTGTGCTGGGTGGAGTCTGGAGGACGGATCACATGGACAACACCGACCAATAGAGGGGAACGCTGGCTTTCTTTTTGTTGTAGTTTTTAATTATTAAAACAACTATTTTGGAGAGTGCAGGTGCTGTGCAGCTAAAAAAGAGCGGCATGATTCTTCTAAATTACAGCATCCTTTTGTTTTAGTGTAAGCACTCGGCTCAGTAATATTTAGAGGGTTATTTAACGTTCTCTCACTTCTCTATCTAGAACATGAAACCACTTGACACTGAACAGCTTCATCACTCAGGAGTTAGTTCGTGTGATGAAGGCTGTTAATTAAGAATATTTTGGTGCTACCGTGGATAAAAATACAAAAACTAACTTCTAACTCCTTATAGGTTTATTTAGGAAAAATATAGCAATATAATTACTTCTTTTTTTTGTTTTGTATAATGTGCATCCCATCACTTTGTCTGAAGAAAGGCTTGATACTCTGTTCACATTGATTACATTGTATATTATGTATAATTCATAGGCTTCAACTGGAGAGCCGCTCCACAATTAAACTTTGATGAAGACATGTACGACATTCTTTGTTATAGACCAACATGCTGTCTGCTAAAAGTATATCTGTAAATATTGACAAATGCACGTAAATAAAAGGTTTCCTCCTCTGAACTGAAAGTATGAGAATGACACATCAACAAACACATCAGACATTTTGCAATATTCAAATTGTACAAATAAATATATTATATCGTTAAAATTGTAGTCGCCCTTTGTTGGTTTATTATCATTTTCTAACACATTTTTAATTCACTTATTTTTTTGCATGTACATTTTATGATTGTATTCTATTTGATTAGATAGATAATATAACATGTTTTACTACTATTGCTCTTTTTATTTTTTTGTTAAATTGTTAAATTGTTAACTTGCTTCTGTCTTTTCTGTTGTTTTCTCGGTTCCACACTTGAAACTTGAAGCGCACGTTAAACTTCTCTGACCTCTGACCTGTATGAACGCTGCTACACAAATACAGTTTGATTGATTGATTGGTTTATTACTTGAGTTTATTCCTTATTTGTTTTCATATGAAGTCATCTACCGTTTTGTGTGATGGCCTGTGAAAGACTCAGAGTCCTTTTCAGAGTATTATTTTATATTTTTGTTCTTCATAGAAAGGTTTACCACATCAAAATAAATACAAAGAGGCATATTCTGTCCAATGCACGGGAAGATTTGGGTTTTCCTTATAAAGGCTTTTTGAAGGTGCCAATATTCTATTTATCAAATATCAATATCTTCATGGAGTCTGTGTTTCTTTGCACAAATATCATCCAAACCACAAGCAACAGCCCTGAAACTCTTCAGTTCACCTCAAATTGAAAAGTCACTCTTCATCCAGCCGTCTGGACCAGAGGAGAAAACTTCTGACAGAAGATGAAGTTATGAATCGGGATATCTTGCGGCTGTAAAGGCCTCTATCTCGGGTTGCTCCGGTGGGGATCGGGGGCCCGAGCTGCTGTTGTACGACAGAGAAAAGCAGCTTCTTAACAAACACGCACAGAAATCAATAGTATCATAACAGCCGATATTTATTATTCATTAATAACGAGTTTATGGGCCAAAGCCACCTGCTGAGCCGAGGAGAGAGGAGACGAAACATATAGGAAACATGTTTATGTGTATCTGATGGCTCTCTGGTTCCAACTGAAGTCACATTTGTTTACAGATGTCTGTTTTCATATAATATATGAAATATATTATATATATTCCTCTGTGAATGAACACTGTAAAAAGTGAGGCTGTGCAGATCATCATGCACAGCTGCTTTTATTTTGTAGGTTCCCACTATTTCTGCTCTTGTAGGATGTTTTTTTTTTTTTTTTACTCATAAAACACTTTGTTAGAATCGCTCTATAAATAATAATAATAATGATAATAAGTATTAATAGATTTGTTTTTAAATCTTTTGTGTCTTGTACTTCCAAAATAATGCGTCATGAGGAGAGGGTTTCATGAACACAAGTGGACTGCACATATCCCCCATAATGCACTGCTTTGCAATGTAAAATGGACAATTATTTTTTTTGCTGTTCTCTTTAGCTCTTATGCTGCAGCTTTGGATTATTGGTTAATTATGTGACATGAATGTTAGTATGTTCAAATATTATATTAAATATTAATATATATCTCTATATATATATATATATATATATAGATATATTCCTGTCATGTGAAATAAGTTTAGATGTGCAAATATTCTCTATGATTGTAAAAAAAGAGAGTAATATTCGATTACTACAGAGCATTGAGGATGATGTATTTAATGTATTTTTTAAATGTCTTTGAGGCTTTTTGTTTTCCTTCTGAAATGTGCACGTGCTAGTGTTTCATACGCTGATTGCAGCAGTTTTAAACTCAACATGTTTGCGTTTATGTGACTTTTCAGGCCAACAAAAAGAATAAAAAAGATAAAGAAGTCAAAATTTCCCAAAAGTCCAGATGTTGAAAACACAATTTAGACCTTCGTCTTGAGTTTAAGGAGAGTTTAGAGCCAAACACGTCACTGAGTTATACATTGGTTTTGGTTTATAGTGCGTTAGGCGGACCAGGACCTCTTGTGTTCTTCTGGGGAAAATAAAATGATCTTTGTTGAAATTAGCACAATATCCTTCTTTCAGTTTCAACTGCCTGAACTAAATGAAGAGAAGAGCTAGTGTTTGAGCGGGAAGAGAAGCTCCTGTTTGATTCATTTGTCTACATAACTGTATATTACTTTTTGCTGGACATGTTTTCTGGTGGTTCTTTGTGGGCTCCGCCCTCTGAGCGTTCAGGCTGGAGCTCCCTCACGCGATACAGACACAGAGTAGAGTCTTCATAGCCGGAGAAGTTGATCAATATTAGAGTCACTCAAGTATCAAATCCTATTCATCACCGCCGGGAAGCAGCTTTCAGACGGACGGACCTCCTTCACCTCCACGCGGCTCCTGTTTCACAGCAGCTGCTCTCTGCGCGAGCGCACCGACTCTTTCCACGGACACGCGAGCTCATGTTGCAGAGTCCATTAAATCTTTAAAAGAAGAAATGACTAACACCTCTATCAGCAAGCAAGGTGTGCTGGTGAGAAAAAGCAGATCGATGTATATGCTTTAAATAAATGTTTTATAGTAAATATGATTTTTAAAATGTCCATCAGACCCCAAAATATCAGCTTTTTTTGTTTATTTCGATTTCTTTTCTTTTCTAAAGAAAGTGTGCGAGAGGAGGAAGTAAAACGTGCACGGTTTATTTCAGCTTCTGTCGCTTACACAGACACATTAAAGCACACTTTCACAAATGAAATGTTTTTTTTCTTCTCCAAAATAAATTAAGTTCAAATAAATATAAAGAAAATAAACCAAAAAAAACGTTTTCTCAGAAAAAATTAAGTATAAATAAGGCCGATTATTTCCCTTCATCGAAATATCTACAAAGTGCGCTCCACAAAGGTGTCAGTGATATTAACAATAATAATGCAAAATGATTCATTTTATGAGGACACAAAGAGGGGAGATCAACAACCAATAGGTAATAATAATAAATACATACAAAATAATGATAATCAAATAATAAATAATCATAATTTGATTGTCAAAGCATCCTTGCAGTGAACTTGATCATACAACAGTTTACACATCAGTGACTTTTCTATTTCATCTTTAAACTGGTGGAAAAACCAAACAATAACACATTCAGAAATAAAATCAATGAATTGATCTACTCGACTTTTTTTTGTTTTTGTTTTCGTGTGTTTTTAAATCACCATGAACGTGCCAACACTTGCATAATGAGGTAGCCACACAGCTATATACCGTGTGAATGTGTGTATTCGTGCGCGTGTGTTTGTGTGTGTGTGTGTGTCTCTTCTTATTGCAATGCATTCACTTGAGGGGGGAGGGGGGGGGGGGGGCATATTTCTGGAGCCATAGCGCGCAGAAAACTCCCCCTGATGAGTAAACCCTGCAATGGATTACAGAGTTATTGTCCGACAGGTTCAATAATTTCGTTCAATCTGCCCTCCCCCCAAAACAATGTATAATAAACTAAAACAAAACAACTACTGAAATCCCGACAGAAACAAACACGTGGGAGAAAAGAGCCAATACATTTCAAAGAGCTTTTCCACACACGGAGGTGCAACGTATTCACAGATATGTACAATGATAAATATAAAAAAGCTATTCCGACTAAGGATTCCCGTCATTATTATGCTTATTATTATTTTTTTGTACAATAATTGCCATATGAATGGATGAGACGGTTGTTCCTCCTCTTTTTTTATCTGATGGTCTCGCGGATCTCTGCGGAGAAGCATCAACATTTGAGAGTCTCAAGTTTTTGGACAGGGTCTCAGTCTTTGTCCCGGTCCCGGTGCTCCGTCTCCACCGTCAGAATTATAATAATAATTAAAAAAAGGTACACCGTTGAATCCAGCTGTTAATGAAGCTGCACGAGGCTGTAAACACAACAAAAGGTTCCTGGTTTTACTGAGTGGAGGCCAGTGGAGGTCAGTGGTCCAAACCAGTTACTCTGAATACTTTCTCCTCCTGCAACACTGTGATGAACGTAACAGGACGTTTAGTCCAGGGTTCAGCCCGAGACATCAGAAGCGTTTCATGCTTCAGACTAAGAGACGAGATGACTCGGTAACATGTGATGTTGTTGAATGGTTGTGAGTCGGACAGGTCCGGTACCATCAGCAGGCCGAACGGTGTACCTTGTTTCTCTGACAGTGTGCAGCAGCAGTGATGGTCTTAGTGCGTCGCAGAAAACTTCATTCGTTTCTGCTTTTGCCTCTGATTGCAAAACCAAACCCGGACCACGTTCTTTTTCAGGTCCAGTTTCTCGGCGATGGCGGCGATCTTCTCCGACGAGGGCCTCGGCTGCACCGCGAAGTAGGCCTCCAGGGAGCGCTTCTCCGGGGCCGCGATGGACGTTCGTTTCCTCTTCTTGTCCCCCCCGTTGAAGATCTCCGGCTTGGACATCTTCTCCCTCTGCGCCCGCTCCGCCTCCTCCAGCCAGGCCTCCAGGATCGGCTTCAGGGCCACCATGTTGTTGTGCGACAGCGTCAGGGACTCGAACCTGCAGATGGTGCTCTGGCTCAGACACCCGACCCCGGGGATCTTCAGGTTGGCCAGCGCCGAGCCCACGTCCGCCTGCGTCACCCCGAGTTTGATCCGCCTCTGTTTGAACCTCTCGGCGAACGACTCCAGCTCCCGTGGGTCCGGCTCCGAGTCCAGGCCGCCCCCCAGGGAGCTGTGGGACAGCGCGTGCTGGTGCATGTTCATGGACTGCTGATGGTGGTGGTGGTGGTGCTGCATGTGGTTGATGGCCGACATGTGGGCGGCGTGGGCGGTGTGCGAGGCCGAGGAGCAGACATCCGAGCCCGTCATGCCTCCCAGGGAGATGCCCGGCGTGAGGTGGTCCAGCAGGTCGCCGTCCAGGCCCTGAGCCGACTGGTGGTGCCCCGGGTGGTGGTGGGAGGTGAGCACGGACGGGTGGTGCAGGTGCGCGGAGGAGGAGTTCGGGGTGCAGGCCATGCTGGTCATGGTGGTCATGGTGTGGTAGGTCGCGTCCGGTTTGAACGGGTGGCTCTTCTGGGCCACGATGTCCACCGCGGCCAGAGCCTCGGCTCTCTGCAGCAGAGTCTCATCGAAGCCGGCGAAGATGTTGCCCTGAAGCTGCGGAGGAGCGGAGGGAGGCCGGTTAGAGCTAATCAACACGTTATAACAGTTCAAACTTATATTTCCATATCCAATAATAATCCTTATGTTAAATATGAATTATTCTAATTTATTTGGAAAGACATTAATGTTGAAATTATGTGGAAAACAAAATAAATTAATTCAAGTTTTAATTCAAAATGATAAGCAACGAAAATACATACATATTCACTACAGACATGATCATCAAAAAGTTCTTATTTATTTTGTAACTTTAAATATCACAAAACGTTGTATTATTTTACACTATTTTCCCACGTGAAAGCTGTTCGATTATCTTTGGAATAAAGCAGCCTATTTGTTTTAAGACAATAATTAAAATAATACAAATTCACGTGACTTTAAATTAATTTTCTTGATTCTCAGAAAATGAAATCTAACGCAGCTCCATCAGCGTGAGTGTGTCAGACAGCGCGGATGGATATTCATTTAAAATTCATATTTACGATCTCCTGAATAATTTCTACGGACAATGAAATGAGACCAGTTTGAATATGAATGGGGAAAATATGAGATAACGCGCGCTCAGAGAATCCTCCTTCATCTTTTATCCTCTTTTATGACTCACACTCACGGCTTCTCACACACGCATCTGCGCGTCTTTACGCACCGACTTCGTGCCTTATTTAGGCCGCTGGTGCTGCCTGATCCTTTCCATCATATCCATTATATTTAATTCAATATCTCATCTGATATTTTGTTTGTTTAGTTTTACATTGTAACCATTCTGTGTCCAAACATGACACCTCTCTTGGTCTGATTTCTGACTTTAGTAACACAAATATGATTTTTATGATCCAAAAAAACAGGTTTAGTTATATTCTGTCAACTGATGTGGGCTCCATATTCTAACTGAATCACAACGTGTCACCTCTAATCATTTGTAAAAGTTATCACATTGACCAGACCGAGTCTTTTCTTTATTCTATATAAGTCATTTCTCCAGTGTTTCCCCTCACACTGTGGAGGTCTTGGTTGGAGCTGCAGGAGGAGACAGACGCGTCGGACTCACCGATGGATTGGGCAGACAGGCCCGGCGGATCGCCTCCGAGCTGGAGTGCAGAGGATTGTATTTGGGCTCGTGGAGGATCGGGTGCATACTGAAAGGCTGCTTGCTGTTCATTGACATCATGATTGCGGATCTGAAGTGGGGGTCCTTGTACGTCTTCCTGGGTCAGCTCCGTCTTTGGGAGATATTTTTCTCTTTAAAAAAAAAAGAAGAAGAAAACCCGAAAAAGTGGTAGAGTCAGATTAAAAACCAAACCGGAAACAGAGAAGGAGAGGTAACTCCTGCGCTCCTGCGGGTCTCCTGTCTCCTCTCCGCCTGACACTGACTTCTATAATAGAGATGCTGCTCGCCTCCAGCTCCTATATTGGAGCGCCGCCTCGCGAGGCTCCTCCTCATTGGTGGACGCTCCCTCCCCCCCTCCCCCCTGGTTGCCTCCGCCAATTGCGTGAGGCTCCCCCTGCTGTAGCCACGCCCCCTCGCCTTTCTCGCTGGAGATAAGAAGCGAGGAAGGATGCTGACTGGTTGCACTGTAAAAAAATAAATACATATTTACATATATATGTAAATATGTATTTATTTTTGTATTTTATTTTATTTTTTAATGTATATACACACACATATTTGTTGAAATAACAGAAAATCAACACCTGGAGAAAAGAGGCAGTTGCACAGAGACTCATCGAAGTTGATCTAAAAGTTAAATAAAGATTAGCATCAGTGAGATTTAAAGAAATGTATTAGTTTGTGTTTCAGAGTCCCATACTCATTTAAATACTGTCATGATCACCCCCCCCCCCCCCACACACACACACACACACACACAAATGTCTTAATTGAACAACAATTATTTTGAGATATTTTGGCCTGAAAACATTCGAAGAGATGAGATATTCGTGTTGCTTTTCATTCTTTATGCATCTGTACAATACGTCATGAGTACAAACAGCAAATATGACTGGAAGCAATTAATCTGTAGGGTGAGAGTGTGAGACACACGCACGCACACACACACACACACACACACACACACACACACAGTTATTCAGCTGAAATGATTAATTGATGGAAGACGCGCAGGAATTCCTCTGCCTGAACCCCATTCACTTTCTTGGCAATTAATACATTAATTAATCATTAAGCTTCATTTACTTTGTGGCTGTAGAAAGGACCCCCCCCCCACACACACACACTTCTCTCAATTAAAGAATAAACAGGCCTGAACGGGAACTAAAGAGCACGAGCAGCAGACGATGAAATATTTACCGATGAACCTCGCGAGGTCAGCGGGGCAGCAGCTTGTCAATCAAAAAAAGGGGGATTTCCGGCGGGCAGACACGCGCGCGACAACACGGAATAATTATCCCAATAATCACCTAAAGGCGCTCCCAGAGGGGGGGCTCCAGGTAAGACCGCTTTGGAGGGATTATCGGGCTGTTGGTACATAATAATAATAATAATAGTAATATTAATAATGATAACAATGATAAACCATAATAATACTATATAATAATCATAACAATCATAATAGTCACGATAATAATAGCAATAATAAATATTTGAAAAAAATGGGGAATCCATTCCATCTCTTGTATATATTCGGTTCATCTTTTTTGTCCATTAAAATTAAATTAAAAATAAAACAATTACATTTGTAATACAGTATTTTCAGCATTGCAGGAACAAAGTGAATCTTGTGTATATTTCTTTTGGCCACATGGATTTATGGTGCAAATGAAACCAACTTAGTTCTATGACTGATTGCGTTTATGAAGCAGTTTCACTAATGAAGCTGCTTTAGGTCAGTGAGCAGTGTGTCGTAAAGTGAAGCAGAAAACAGGGTTTAAAGGGCACAGTGAGGATTCTCTTTAACAAACATGGAATCACTGAAATCCTCTCTGTGAGCCACCAGCAGAGTGTGGTGGTCTGTGTCTGCAGACACTCTGCTGCCCTCTAACTGGATCTTCTCATGTTGCTTTTCGGGACGTTTCTGGGCGTCGACCTAAATAAAAACGTAACGCAACGGACAAATATTCTTTTTCTATATACTCATACACAAATATAAGATAATTCATAATATGACTCCTGAAATATGTAGTAGATATGATGATTCGTGTTCTGCAGCATGCCAAATAACTAACTTATCTTTATCTAATGTGGTCATTAAAATGCATGTTTGGTTACACGTACATCCACCTACGTAATCAATACGGTAAATTCATATAAATTCTACCCTAAGAAAGGTGAGCCAATGTATTGCACGGAAACTAAGATGAGTTTAGGACATATTATGAATGTCCAGCAATAACTTGTATTGGAGTAGATTGTCCTCAATTTGCTCTGTAAGCATTCTCTGTTATTGCAAATTGTTTTTGTCTTTGTTATGTCTTCATGCAATGTTGCTCTCCTGATTTCATTTATATATATATATATATATATATATATATAGTATATATAAATATACTATATACTATAGTATACTCATTGTATCTTTAAAGAGTCTGATGGTAAACATTTCTGCATGTTTCCTTCTCCTAAACATCACTGCTCAACATCCATAATGTTGTTTTATCTCGTATACGTTTGATCATTATCCCAATAGTGGTGGAAAATGTCACTCTTGGTTAGCTTACAGAGGATAACTGTATTTGTCAATGTCAAGGTTGCTTTTATTGTCTGGTGCTGTTGGTGCTGTTGATGCTAATGGTACCGTTGGTGCTGATGGAGCTGTTGGTGCTAATGGTGCTGATGCTGCTGTTGGTGTTGATGGTGCTGATGGTGCTGATGGTACTGTTGGTGCTGATGGTGCTGATGGTGCTGTTGGTGCTGATAGTGCTGATGATGCTGATGGTACTGTTGGTGCTGTTGATGCTAATGGTACTGTTGGTGCTGATGGAGCTGATGGTGCTGTTGGTACTGTTGGAGCTGTTGGTGCTGTTGGTGCTGATGGAGCTGATGGTGCTGTTGGTGCTGATGGAGCTGATGGTGCTGTTGGTGCTGATGGAGCTGATGGTGCTGTTGGTGCTGATGGAGCTGGTGGTGCTGCTCTTGTCCGAGCTGTAACTCTGCCTCCTGGTTGAAACTTCAGCCCTCTGGTTGCAGCCGCTCGCCTACAAAAAGAGCAGCAGTGTCGGTGTCAGTCAGACAGGAAACCTGAGCGAGGCCCATTGTCCCGCTGCGTGTCCTGGCTCTCCAGAGGGTCCCCGGCACCCGCTCATCAAATATACATCAGCCGGCAGGACGCTCCTCTGGGAAGGGGACACCGGACGGACGACATGCAGGGAGTCCAGCTGGGGAGGCAGGGAGGGAGGAGTTTTGGGCTGTGATGGTGACTGTGAAGTCCATAGAATATGGTTCACATCATCAGACCTCACTGTGAGCTCTATAAAGATGTCACCAGAGAAACATGAGCTTCCCACTGAGGGGACATGTTTTTATTCTAAAACCTGTTTTTACAGAACAATGTGGTTGTTTGTTTTGTTTCTGTTTGTGTGTTTTTTCAATATGATGTTTTTGGTCCTTGTTTGCACTCGTATATGAAACTTGCTGCTCATCTTGACCAGGACTCTCCAGCAGAAGAGATGTTGAATCTGCTTTCATAAAGGATAAACATCCTCTCTGTTGAGGTTCAACATTCCTTTAATTCGTCACATGTCTGTTTATTTGCTGCCACTAATGTAGATGCAGCTCAATTGTTCAATAATTTAGTCTAATTTGTCCCAGAAGTCATCGTGGTTTTCACACTTCAAGATCTCAATTTCAGCTCGTTACATGCAAACATTCTTTTCAAAATAAACTTCTGTCTACACAGGAAACAACTTAGTTAGGTTTAGGCAACACAAATACACAAATACTAAGTTTAAATAAATCAACTTTGATGAACAGCGATTTGTGTTTGTTTTGCAAATGCAACACACGGAGTCAAGTTCCTATTGTTACAGACAAACCCGTCGCTGTCTTCCCCTCAACCGGTATCTCCCCAATCAAAACGTTTTCATCACGTACTGTCGTTTGGTCAAAAACGCTTGCCGCCACTTTCTATCACACCGAGTCGTGCAGCACACTAAACTATGACGCTCTACAACGGTTGCAGAAAACACCTGTTCAATGTTGTGAATTCAAACAAAAACACATAGTTAACATAAAGATTGTAATGTAATGTCTTGATCATCACTAACATAACTTCTAAAGAACTCAACACAGTGGGACTCGAACACTGGTCTCATAGTTGAATGTCCTGTGTTTATTTGACTCATCCCTAAAGCATCCCCTGCTTTATGGTCTGTTTGACTCTAAATGGACCATCATTTACTAAATGAACATCATGCTGTATTGAAGAAGACTTGAAACTAGAGATTGAGACCATAAACTAATGTTTACAATGTTTACTGAGGTAATAAATCAAGAGAGAAGTAGAGTCGTTTTCTCATAGACTTCTATACAACCAGAGGAGTCGCCCCCTGATGGTCAGTAGAGAGAATGCAGCTTTAACACATGAAGCTTTGACTTCACTTCAGAGAACCGAAGGTTCCCGCCTGGTTATTATACTTTGCGAGCGCCAAGCCAACGGCGAATTGCAACTGATCTTTTGGGAAGATCCAAAAACTGATGGCGAGTGAAAACTCTCAGCGTATTGTAGTAGAAACTGGGCATTATTTGTAGTTAAATCTTGTTTTTATGTTGCACTATTTGACACTAAAATTCAACTGCAGCGTTTTGTTTCCCCAAACTCTCACAAGGGGGAGAGTGTTTGCGTCTTCGCATTGTGTACGTTGATAAGTGTGTGCCCTAAACACACAGATACTCTGTGTGTATGTGAACAATATATGTGCATGTGTGTGCAGCTGTGCTTTGTCGAGTGTGTGTTTAGAGTGCAGGACGGACTCTGAGGGATCAAACGTCCGGCGAAGCTTTCAGCGAGCAGAACATGGCCGCCACACTGCGCCTTTCTGCCACATTTAGCAAATGGACACTGAAGTGCAGCCTTTTTTCCGCCGCAGCCCGAACGCACACGCCTCCTCTCCTCGCTCCCTCCTTCCGCCCTTGTCTCCTCCTCTCCTTCCCTTCTTCTCCACTCACTCTTGTCCTTCTCCTCCTTGCCTCCTTGCTTCTCTCAGCTCTGAATAATTGATAGTGAGTAAAATCTGACGTTGTAAACTTTGCGACCATTCACCAAAATCGGCCCTCAGCTTCTCACCGAGGGGGCCCCCGCTGAAGGGTAGGCGGTGTCTAACCACACACTTTTAATGTAATTGCCTGTAGAATTCCTTGTAAATATTTCATTGTCTGCCAGCACAAATTAAAGACACGAGGCTGGAAGAAAAGGTTAGTTGGTTCGCTCGGGGAGAGATTCTCAGCACTTTACCTGCCTGGAAAAAGCATGTTTTTTTTATATCTCCTCTCGTGGAGGAAACACTGAGAGACCGAGTCCTTCTGCTTGAGTTAGCTTTGACTGATGACACCGACCTCGTCCATGTGTTGAATGATGGCAGACGACTTGTATGACCTAAAAAAAATTAACTCGTAGCAGCTCTTAAGCCCCATGATGATGTTGAATAATATGCAGCTTTGTTAGCATGGGCCATCATGGAAATAAGAGAGAGAAAAGAAGTAAAAATGAAAACAACAAAGTGTAGAATCATTAACTTTTGACCCAACTCAGTTTTTGTTAGTGTGGAGAGATCAGGGACCGTCAGCGGAGTGATAAGTCATTAAAAAAAAGATTATTTCATTTCAGTTGCTCTGAGCTTTTTTTGTGCAAAAAGTTAAAAAAAAAAAAGAATCTTCGGATGTTTTTGTTTCAGTTTCTTTGTCCTTTGCTAGTTGTACTTTATAATTACCTTTATTATGTTTTTATTATAAAGCATTTTGTAACATTGTTTTTTAAAGGTGCTATATAAATAAAGTTATTAGTATTATTAATGCTGCATTCCAGACAACATGGAATTCTGAATTTTCTTGAAGTTCGTCCAAATGTTCCAGGTGCACAACGATAAACGTAAACCAAAACCAAAACTGATGTTTCTTCGTGACTAAACTCTCAGCTGTGCAGCCTCCGCGTCTTTTTGTAATTTTTAACATTTTCATGAACAGCGTTTGAGCAGAGAAGATAACTTTCAGAGATCGTTTACCGTAACCAGCTACCTAAAGATACGTCTCATCCACCTCAAACCACCACTAACAAAGAAAAAGGCTGCTAAGAAAAAAATAAAAATGTTGTTAGGTTTAGGAAAAGATCATCGTTTGGGTTGAAATAACTATAGAAGTTTCGTTACTGATTGTTGGATTGTTGCACAGCGTCTGAAACCTCAAAGCTTTACGACCTTTTTTCCAACTCTCCGACAATCTGACAATCCAACGTGCATGCCTATTTCATACTGCAATCATTTGATTCCTCATGTTATCCATTGTACTTATAACAAGGAAGTGAACCAGGAAGTATAAAGACCACGAAAGCACACGCTGGCGGGCAGGAGATAGGGGGGGTCAGCGGGGACCTGTCAGCCAAGACACCGCTGGTCGTTCCCCGAGTGAAACCAGAAGTAGTTTGAAGCACACCAACATTACAGCAAGCAGCGCGGGATATGCTAACAGGTTAGCGACCACAGCCCAGTATGCTACAAGTTCAAAGTGGAAAACTAGAGGATTCTTTCAGTTGTTTGAGAGTAAAGTTCTTCACCCACTGTGGTTCTTTTTGTTCGATTAGCAGAATAATGTGTTGTATTTACACAGCCAAAAAGTGACGTACATTTTGTTTTATTTTTCTGAGCTTTTGCACCGCGAATAGATACATCCACCAATCACATTATGCCGAACGGACATATTCAATACTTACTCTATAAGGTTCAACAACACAGAGGCTCCGTAGTCTGAACCAAGATGGCAAACTTTATTACTCCTTTCAATGCTGACAAAAGGTAGCCAGATTCGCTCCTTCCGTTCTTACATTTCACAATAAAAGCCTAGACATATACACTACGTAATGTGTACCAGAGCAAACTCAAATTCACTCGGAGCATTTAGCTAAAAGGAAACTAAATAAAATATCTAACCGTAGCGTCGACTATACAACAGTTTACCTCCGACTGCCAGACGCTGATATAAGTCAACAGGATCCTAGTTGGTCTATTCCAAATCTTTTATTGAAGAAGTGCTGCCGGTATACATAGTTTTGATATTAAATATTTCTGCAAATATTTAGCATTTTCGTGACGATTATGTGTCACTCCCCTGTCGTGTAAAGGCCTTTAAGGTTTGGAGAAGAGTCACCATTACTTGTTATTGTTCGAAAATGATTTCATCTTAACCCGGCGGCTTATTTTCACCATTTTTTATTTCAAAATGTTTATATTTTTTGACTCTGGGCTCCAACCTGTAGCTGACAGGGTTGATGATTTGTGGCGTTTTTTGTTTGTCGGGTTGCTTTGCATCTTTATTTGTGACTTCTCTCACCTCACAAACCACCGGCTTCTGCTCCATTTGTTCGTTTTGCTCATTCTGCTTGTTTCATTCTAACCTCTGTTCTCTCATTCGGTTATTTCTTATTCACGGTTTCTGAATTTTTCATGGTTACACCTTCTATTATCTCCAACACGTGTCCCTCATCGCTCGTCTCTTCTACTTCTTCTTCTAATCCGTCGTTGTGTCCGTCCACGTGATGCAATGATGAAGTTAAAAGGGCAGAAGAAGAGCAAAGGGGGGAGAAAAAGGGGGGAGAAAACAGTGAGCGAGCAGCAAAGATAGGGCATGACAGAATGAGAGAGAGACAGACAGTAAATGAGACAGAGAAAGAGAGAAGACATATTTTGGATCAATAGATTAACTGAGTGCTCATGTATTATGCATCCGAGCCCTGCAGCACTTGCACATAAAGGGAATGTTGGGCAGGATTGGCGTGTAAAAGCTTTATAACCGCGGGCCTGTTTACTCCGAGTGTACAAGGGGACCGCCGTCACGCCGAACCGGGCCGAGATGAGACGGGGTCGGCATGGAAACCAAGCCAAACCCGACCGCCGTGCAACATGCAGCAGGTTCACCGTCTACCGGCACAAGAATTATGCTGAAATTCATATTAAGAAATGTGAGCAAAATGCTACTGCAAATGTTTCATCTCAAAAAGGTCCTTGACTTCCTTCAGTGAGATGATTTTAAAACATCCTGCATGAAATAGTTTGCTGGTTTGTTTGATATTTTGCTGTTATTTTAATTTAGAGTAATACTTCAGGAGAACCTCCTAATGAACGTGATTAGTTCCACCTGGTGCAGGTGGGTTCATTCTCAGGTGTGACTGATTCGTCCTCTGCTCTTGTGTGAACTCAAACGAGGACGTTTAAATCATCTCAGTGTGAAGAATCACAATGTTTGAGTTATTAGAAGCAAACTGTTTTGAGACGCGACCGACGCTCCTCCAGGAGACAAAAGACTTAAAACATTTTCAATTTAAAAAAGTCAACAGAAGATTGATCAAAGTCTGAAACTGCTGTTTGAGACTTTCTAATTATTTAACTTCAACTAATAGATATCACCATGAAACTTCCCCAGTTGATTACTTATATTAAGACAAGTATCTTTTGTATTACAAGTTTTCTGAAAGGTTTTGTAGGAATATGCAAATTAGGCATTATCTTATTAAATGTGTTACATTTCATACATTTCCAGAACATAAATGTGAACATTGGATGAAGCCAGGTTCAATATTCTTGTTGACATATTACAGTCAAAGGTTTTTACAAAGGGACTTTAGGATCTCTCTTTGTTTCCCTCCATTAATCAGAAAATCCTGTAAACAGACATAATGTTTTTAGTATTAAATGTAGTATAAATGAGTCTGTGAATGATGTGTGAACAAACCCCTCTGTGTTAACCTTCAGAACATAGAGAGGAATGAAAGTGTAAAGTTTGGTGTATGTAAGAGCTGCTGAAGTGGAGATTTCTGGATCAGAGTCTGAGAACAAACTCATTTAGAGAAAACAGCCAACCACATCACAAAAATTCATATTTTAGGTCTTTATCAGAAAGTACTAAACCAACGTCACCTCCTACATGTAGATAACGGTCAGAGCCAGTAATCCTCTGGGTCTCTGAAGACCACATACTGTAATGAGAGGAGATTAAAGACACTTGATTCACCTCTGGTCCGGTGAGCCATGGTGAACTTTGACCTTTCTTTAAAATGCACCATCAGAGGTCTTCACATCACCCCACTGGTTCCTGCCTCTCCTTTCTCCTGAGCTTCTCCACTGCGGCGTCCCAACACTCCGCCGCGGCGGGCCGGGCATCAAACGGCGTTTCCTCCAGTGAGCTCATCCTCATCTCCATACAAACAAAATCCTCCTCTCTTCCCTCCTCTGTAACTACAAGAACAGAGAGCAGTCGAACAAAGGGAAGACAAGTAAACAAAACAAAATGATGTGTTGAACGTGTCACTGGGACCAGAGGGAAATAACAAGGATTGTATGTAAATGAAAATTAATCCTTTTTTTTTAACTCCCGTCTCTGGTGTTCGGGACTGGAGGGAGCAGCAGGAAAAGAGACAGCGATGCTCAGAAGAGTCGGAAGAAAATGTGTCAAAGCTATTTGAAGAAGCAGCATGGAAGCTTTGTTTCAGCTCTGCTCCCAAATGTACGATGACAAGCAAATACCCTTCAAATGCATCGACGACGAGGCTGCAGAAGGAATGACACCTCCTGCCTTTCCATTCACATATTTTTATGCGCATTAGCTGTATGTTAACGGCAAAATGTGATGAAACCTCCTCAATTGCACAACAACGTTTTTACGATTGCCTGAGGTGTTTTATGTCTTTTGTTTAAAAAAGAGTTGATGCACTAATTCATATGATATCTTACAAATAATCTAACGAGGGTCTCAATACCTGCCCGTTACCTGCATATGGTCTTTTCAAAATAAACTTCCGCTCTCAACAACTTAGTTAGGTTGAGGAAAAGATTGGGGTTTGGGGTTGAAATAACTTTAGAAGTACAGAAGTTCACACATAAATCAACGTTGACTTCTCGTTTCACACGGAGAACTAACAGCGGTCTCCTGGGTGAAACACCTGATTTAGTTTGACCCACCTGTCCTGTTTGAGTTTTTGCATTTTTATACTTCCTGGTTCAAGATTGAGTGGATTACATACGTTTTGAGTTTGTGGGAAATATACAAATTCCAGGGCATTCATTTTCAACACTGGATGAGAACAGCGCAAATGTTTTCAGGAAACTCCTTTACTGAAGAAATTCTGACATAGCGAACATTTAACTCTGACTAATCAGCTGTATCTGCTGCTGACGTCTTCCTGGAAACATATTTATATTGTCTTTGCCAATACTAGCTGACACGAAAGAACATATTCCAGAAGACCATTTTTCTCTCGTAGATAGTTCGATAGTCAAGGCAATTAGTTTTGTTTCCTGATCGCAACTTCTACTTTTTTTTCTTTTTCTCTTACTTTTTTGTCTTCTACTATTTACTGCCGGATTACAAGCATGAGTAGCTCTATAGAGCCAACTTCTGACCAAACTACGCTGCAGCTAACTTAATTCACTCCAAACCAGTTGATGGCAACAAGCATGATTAACATTTAATTTTTGCCACATTTCACTTGACAATTTAATCGAAGCGAGTTCCAAAAATAGCGTATCCTACATTTCCCATAATGCAACTCGGCACCATCGTTTCATTGGATCCCCTCGAGCTTGATGGCTGCATCTTTCAAATCCCAGCGCTCTAGTTTTTTGTAGGTTTTTTTGTATGTTGATAAAACCTTTTTTCTTCTCTGTAAACGTGTGTTCTCCTTTAGGCACACTACACTATGATTAGTAAGTTCATTTAAGTATAATTTTCTTCATCATAGTTTTGCACTAAGAAATGAAGCAACACAGCTTTCCTTTAATGGTATCCTATTGATGCTGGTTCTCTGACCATGCAGTTTTGAACCACGACATTAAAACTCAACAACAGCACCTCCAAAATGTCACTGAAATGGAGTCAAAGTAAAGATGCAAATATTTTTAGAAATTGTGGCTCATTAATTGAAACTGTTGGTGGACTGCAATGGGGCTTTATTAACAAACCTGCCTCCAAGAAATTCTGTTTCTTGAGCAACAGCAAATATGTTTCAAAGGAAACATAACGTTACATTAAATTTCTATCAACATAATAAGGAAATGTTGTCTAATAAAGGTGAAGTCAGCCAAAATACATGAGGCACGGACCCTACGTGTCACGTAGGCGAAGCAGGGTTTCTTACCTGTTACACAGACGCCATCTTTGTAGCATGTGGTTGCGTGACAGCTTCACTGTTTGAATGTTAAGTTTTTACCGATTAGAATGCAGTTGGTTAATAACTGGATCTTTTTAACTACAGCATCATGAATACATATTTATTTGATTGATTTATATTAATAAGAAATGCAAAAACACCCACCGCTGCATCGCAGTGCCTCTGGTACAACGAGGTATTTATTTTAATCATTTAATAAAGATTTTCTTTGTTTGTAGGTTTCCTTAGGTAAAATATTGTTTGGGGTTAAAGGTTTAGCATGTAAAATAACTGCACTTGTTACGTTACTGGTGTTAGTAAAGTATGGTAGTTACATAACAAAACTACGATAAAATAAGTCAACGTGGTTTTACACGGGACACAAACAGAGATCTCCTGGGTGAAAGTCCTGGGTTCCATCCACCATGACAACCCCCCTAACTGGACTTTCTCACCATTTAAACTACGTCACTTGCTCTGCTCGTCTAATGATGGGTTTACTTTGCCGTAAATCAAGACCACCAAGACCACCGAACATCTAAATAAAGGAGAAACCATTTTCAAAAGCTGACAGCAAGAGAGACAGAAAACCGATGAGATGGATCTCAGAGATGGACTTAACTCTCTCTTTTTCATTTAGTGAAATATTTATCATTGCCCGTCCTTGCCAGGGGCCATTTGTGCTTATTTCCTATGATATAGATCCGCTGCTTATTGGCCGATCCTGGCTGGTTGTGTGTTCGTATTCATGATGGAGGCATATTCTGACTTCACTGTTGGCCCTGATCTTTACCAGTTAGTTGCATTGAGATTATGGAAGTAGACAAGAGAGAATGTACGCATGGCTGGGTGTTAATGAATCAGAATACATTTAAGAGTCAGTATGGTACAGTATCTTGTTTGTGGTATATATGTGTAAATGTATCTTCTAATAGAATAGGCTTGAGTCTGATTTAAACAGATTTCATGCTGGTCTGCAAACCAAACTACACTCAAGAGTTCAGGCCTGTTTTATGCTGCAGGTTCAGGTTCATAACAATCAAACATTCAATCTTACTATTAAAATAACAATGTTGCACTGAAACAATATGAGTTGGTTGATTTAATAAAAGCAAAAAGGACATTTTGTAAAGACTTTCATGATCCCCAGAGGATCAATCCTACTGACTTTTATTTTCCCATCCAGCACCGCCATCAGCGCAAATGTTTGTTTTGTACATGAAAAAAAAAACTTTCAGAAGAGATATACATTTGATAAAAACGTAGTTTTATGCATTTGTTATTGAAAATATATACACACGTTCAATACTTTATTAATGAGACCAAATAAATAAATACATTTATAATTTGAATTTTTCATCATTAGTTAAACAAACAGAATGTATGCTAGCCTTTCAAAATAGATTTAATGATATAAGTATCAGAAAACTACGAACATTCAGGCTCCGTCATTTGCCTCTGGAAGAAATAACCCCAATAAAATCTCCTGTGACCCACCTGTGGGTCCCGACCCAGTCTTTAGAAATGGCGGCTAAACGTTAGCTTCATTAGCAGCGTTAGGGACTAGCGCTAACTATTACACCAACGTAAATAATTCAGTTTGGTCCTGTATTGTGAATTTCCATAACTAAATAAAACAATAAATGCATTGGACTAAGTGTGCAAGGTTTTTGTGCATAACGATTTTTATCGGACGACTGATTTTAAAGAAGCAAAGTGTGCGAAGGCCTTTAGCTTTGTTACGTGTTTTGTTTGAGGGGAGAGGGCGATCGATTCTGTGTTTGTGGGTGTGATGTTGGCTAACTAATGCTCGCTAGTTAACCCCTCTTCATCAGGATGGACCCACTGGGAATTGAACCCAAAACCCTGACATTGTTAGCAGCACAGAACCATATATGAATGAATGAATGAATATACTGTATGTGTGTGTGTTGTTAGAGGGGGGTATTCAGGTCTCGCTTAGACCGCAGGGCTCCAGCTGGTGCAGCATGGGGACCTTCTTTGTGTCCCATGAACTCCCCCGCACCTTCCCTTGTCTTCACCCTGTCCCCATGCACGCACACATCAACACCACCTCACCTCCCCCTCCCACCCCTGACTCCCCCTGTCTCCCACTAACAGGATTAGAGGACGGAAGGTGCTCGCTCGGCAGACCTCAGGACATTTGTGAGACGGAAAGCAATAGAGGTGGTCTGTGTGTGTGTGTGTGTGTGTGTGTGTGTGTGTGTGTGAGAGACTGGGGCTTAGTGGGAAATCTCTCGTGTATGTAGCTCTGATGGACCCCAAAAGCTTTGAGACGGTGGCCCCCGAGGGACGAGAGACACAACTGGGACTGAGTCTGTCTCTGTGACCATGTGTCTAAGCATGCTGTGTGTGTTTATTAAACAGTATATTAAAGATAACAATGATTGTTCACCGTGTATTATTATTATTAATGCTGTGTGTTTGGGATATAAATGTCCCGCTCTTTACTGTTTGCAGCTATTGAAATTTTGTTTAACATCTTTTTTCATGTTTCTCTTTTGTTTTTAACTCTATTATCTGTGTTTTTATGTGTATTTTTATCGTACTCCGCCATCTTGACCAGGAACGTACTTGCAAATGAAATTTATAATCTCACGGGGATTACCCTGGATAAATAAAAGTTAAAGGCCCCCCAAAGTACATACAACTTATACTTATTATAAATATATCATCAAACTCCAGCTGCTACAAATCTCTTGAGATAGAAAAACAATTGTGACAAAAAGTAGATCAAATATTAAAACGGGGACGGTGACTTAAAAACATAAAGAAACATCAACATTTAACAAATTACCAATTTATATGCCATAACATATTGGGTGTATTTCCTTTCATACTATATGAGGTACCTTTCTTTCATACTTCTATCCATCATTCAGTTGTAAAAAAGACAAATGTTACATTATTTTTTTTGTCTATAGCCTTTGGTCGAAGAGATAAAACATTAAGTCCTCATACAGGAGATCAACGTTTCCTCAAACTACGGTTTGTATGATATCTTACAAAAAGGTACTTGTTTTTATAAAAGATCGTGAAATACTTGTGTCATTTACGGTCTTGATACGATGACAAAATGGGACTCTAACACTCCCATTTGCAGTCTACGCATCCTCGTTCCTGTCAGCTAACTCTGTCAAGAAGCCTCTTCAGCCAGAAAGCTGCATTACATAACCTGCAGGTTCACGCTCTCCATCGGCCGGAGAAAAAAATAATTTAACATTCATTTCCCTTTGTCCCCTCAGCTGGAGCAGCTGTCCCGGTCGTCCCGTCTGAGGAGTCCTCTTCACGCTCGTTATGCCATCAGAATGTGGTTGAATGCATGTGCCTCAGGTGTAACTCTGCCGGTGTTCACGGGTCTGTGTTGTATGTATGAGACTGACTTTCCCCATGAATGCCATATTGTCACAGGCGGTGTGCTTCAAAAGCTGGATCCAGACGGGTTGAGGAGGGGATCACTCATAGTGTTTCTCTCTGAGGAAATGGGACTGCCCTGAGCGTTTGTATCAAGTCACCTGTTACTCTTGTGTGTCTGCAACCATTGCTCAGATAGTGGATGATGAGCCCACAGTCCACTGTCAAGACCTGTTGGAAAAAAGCAAGACAAAAAAAAACCTGTTGAGTCTGGTACTGTTTGCATGAGTCAGCAGCCATTTAGCGAGGCAGTTGGTAAGAGTGAGCTCTCCTAAATAAGTGAATAAGTATCCATTTAGTGCAGGAGTTCATATTCTTTTTCACCTTTACATTCTCCTCATCCCCAAGCAAAAGGCCATGGAGGGCCAAAACCAGTGAAAAGCAAAGCTCAATGAACAGCAATAGTTGTGTTATTGTGTGGCCCAAACAATATCCACTAATAGTAATACATACAGTACCTGTTTAGCTCTTTTTATGGATGAAGAATTGCCTCTCTGGCAGAACACAGCAGGTTTTTTCAATGACAGTTTTTCTGACAGCAAGAAAATATCTTTGGTGTTCCACAAGGGAGTTGCTCGGGCCCACTTTAATTTTTATTTCTATAACTGATTTAACTCATGTTGTTAGAAATGCAGTAGTTATGCTTGCAGATGACTTAACATTGTTTGTGCTTCACCGACATTAGTGGAGTCGAGAGAGAATCTGTATGTTTCTTTACATTTGGCTTGTTCTGTCTTTCTCGTTTTATTGTTCTTGTGTGGACCCCATAGAGAACGCATTGTGGGAGCTCATGTGGATCCAGATAAAGAATATGACGCATATTATCGCACGTCAGTTTCTCCACTTTCCCAATGTTGATGTGCGTCAATGTTCCAGAAAAGAAGCAAATTTAACACATTCACTTCCTGGATTGGCACATCTATCTATTGTACATTGAGTAGTACTTAAGTCTCTTTTTGGGGGATTTTAATGTTCTGTTCTGACTTTTCCCAAAACTGTTGAAGATGTGTTGCATGTATTTAAAAACAGTTTCAGATTTATAGATTATCCCATCATCTCTCCTCTGCTGTATCATCATGTAACAGATGTTTCCAGACTAGTGATGTCCGACCTGCACCTCGTGTGCTGCAGCAGCACGGGTCCACCTCTTGCCTTTGGACCCTGGTTTCTGGAGAGGCCTACCTGCCAGCGCCGGGCACATCGGGAGGGCCGGCGCTCTCATTACAGCTACAATGAAATAATTATGAATGCCGCGCAGAGACCTCATCACAGGAATATCTATTGTATTATTTATTCAGCCAGTCCCCTGGTTCAGGGGGAGAGAACACATATAAACTTCCAGCCTCGCTCCTCTCCTCCTCACTCAAGCTCTTGTTTGCTGCTCAAAGCAGAGGCGCTCGCTCTCTTTCTTTCATTCTATCTTTTTCTTTAGCTCTTTTTTTTTCCTTGTTGTTTTTTGTTCCGAGATGAGGCACAGGGAGCATCCTTCGGGGCCCCGAGGCCTTAACACGGTCCGGCCTGCCAGCTGTGGACGCTCTGCACTTGCCCTCATCTTTATTTTTTTATTTGCCCTCTCTTGTGTTTCCATGTTTTTTTTCCACTTTTGTTGTTTCTTTTCATACAACTGGAGCAGCTGGATTTTACCAAAGGACTACAAACAAGAACTTACTGGGATTTGTGGGATGTACTCTCTGCTTTTATTGACACAAGGCGAGATGTTTACAGCATATAAAGGATGTAAACATCTTTATGTGCATATCGGACACATGTGGCATATTCTGTATTATTTTCAAATGGCTGAAAATCGACACCCCTCGATCAGGTCTGCAGGATAATGTTGCACGACGGCCACACAGACGGGTGAAGAGCAACTTTGTTTTGCAGAGCACAGAGGGTCACGGAGGACGATGCTGCAGCAGCAGCAGCATGCATGCTGCACAATAGGACTCATTCAGAGGCAGCGCTGGATGTGGAGGTGGTGCACGAGTTGATGGACAACAAAGAAGGATAAAGAGAGAGAGAGAGAGAGAGAGAGAGAGAGAGCAATGGAGTGGCTGGGATGACAGCTGCATCATGGGGATCAGGAGGGAGGCGTCGCCTGGGGCACAACAGGTGAGTGATGCTGCCGGCCGGCTGACTGTCCGGCTGGTCGACTGGAGGCACTGAGCGGTGGCTAATTATTACTGATTGGTTCTCTTGGCTGACGTGCTGTTTGAATGAAGCTTACAAATAAGTAGGTGACACAAAATCAACACCAAGTGACCCTGTCAGTGATGTTTATGACATTCACCAACAAGCTATGCTTCAGAGTGTCATCGTCTCTTTTTACACTTTTGGGAGAATGCTCAAAAAAACAACAGGATTAAAGTGAAAGCGTTAGCATGAAGCTAACTAACTAACTAACGGGCCCAAAAGAAAAGGTTAAATCAACGAACAGGCCCAAAGTCAGATGTATTCCTTCAGTGTGTGTTTGAGTTGCTGCTGCACAGCCTCTGAGTGTCGTGTTCTAACGGATCTCGTTTCAAAAACACAAGTTGATAGAATCGATTAAACAAGTTATTATAAAGACAATAATGTTCCTGACATCTGTGATTCCTTAAAAAAGAGTTTTACCAATCCAGTTTCAACTCTACAGAACAAAACAAGGCATTCAATTCGTTTAATCTGAATTTGCTAATGTGTTCATATGTGTGTATTTCCATATCCATGTGTATGCATAGCAGAACTATTTTACATGTTTTAAGGGATTTCATCTTTGTTGTTTTCACTACCTGATCAAATTCTTCACTTAGTTTCTATTTTTATTATTTAGTGTTTGTGTTTTGCAAAGCGCATTGCAATTAACACTTTAAATGAGTTATTTATACATACATATCATTCTTATTATAATTATTATTATTATTACTAGTTTAGAATGTGTTTTTTTTTGTGGGGGGGGCATTATGTGACACTTAAATATAACAAACCTAACCATGACCAGGCTCTCCTTTCATTCCTGACTTGTTTTACAGTAAACTCTCTCTATGCTGTCTTACTCAGTAACTCAGGCTTTAATGCAGGATGAGTTCTTATAAGTTTAAACTTTAATTAAGGGACAAACGTCCCGTCAGAAATGTCCTTCAGACATGTGAAATGAACGTCTTGTTCGCCTGCTTCTCTGCAGACATCTCTCTGTTAATATGAGTTTTATTTATTCCACTCTGGCTGCAGCTCTCTCTCTCTCTCTCTCTGCCGGGTTAGGAAGCAGCGCTGCTCGCTGCGCTCTGCTGGGACAGTTTGGGTGCTGCTTGGGACGCGAATGAGCGCGCCCCATCAATAATGCAGAATGTTTCCGTGGTAACTGCCTGGCAACCAGGGGCGCAGCGCCTGCATCCTGTATGGGAGAAAGAGAGAGGGAGTGAATGAGAGGGAGAGAGAGAGAGGGTGAGACCACGAGAAGAGGAGGACAAATGGGTGAGAGAAAGAGGTTTCTGGAAAGGAGAAGAAATGGATGAAGGCAGGAAGATGAGTGAGGGGAGATGGGAGGGGTGGACTCTCATGGGCACTCTTCTCTCTGACATGTGTGTGTCCTATAGGCCATCAAACAGTGTGCACTTTAACTCCTCACACACACACACACACAGCAGCAAATGATTCAATAAAAATGTTTACATAAAACATTACCATAACATCATTACTGTGCACCTGTAGAGATGGTGGTCGTGTGTGCTTGTGTGATTGTATTGATCTTAGTTTTTTGTTGTGATGATCAAATGTCGTCACAGGATATAATATTTAATAATTCATGTCTATTTCAACCAAAGCGTAGTGAGCTCACATGAAGCAATGCAAGCTGTAACTGCTGCTAAAACATGTCAATTCACCAACATGATCCTTTAGTATTGGCTCAACGTTTCAGGGAATATGCTCATTCGCTTTATGGAAAGTTACATGAAGAGGATTGATACCTGTGTACAGAGGCGATTAGCGTAGCTTAGCATAACGACTGGCAACAGGGGGAAACAGTTAGCCTAGTTGTGTCGAAATTAAAAACAAAACAAAAATCACCTACCAACACATCTAAAGCTGAGATGATTTAACACATTGTGAATGCATTAAACAAACAAAATAAAACAAACAAAAAAGCAAACACTACAATTTGCGGTTTCACATGGAGTTATGTGTTGTAACGCTGTGTGTGTGCGTGTGCGTGTGTGTGCATCCAGCAGGCCAGCAGCCGGTTACAGATTCTCTCTCTCTGTGTTTAAAACATTCATTACTCACCTCCTCCCCTCATTTGTACCAGTGAATTATTAAACGCTCACCTATTTTTTAATTATTCAAATGGTAGATATCTGCCTCTTTTTTGTGTTAATCTCGGGTTTAAAGTCGGGTCACCTTTGGTGCTGATGGAGCAAATCCTCCAAAGTCTGAAAAAGATTTAAATACATTTCAACTATGGGAAAATATTTACATTATTTTTCGTCAACTTAAGTCTTACTTGGTGTCACTTCTCTAACTTATTCAAATCAGCCTCGTTTTAAGGTATGAAGGTTGCTTAAGACATGATTTATGCTTGATGCATCCGTGAGTGAACAGAGGGTTGAGAGAACATAGGGTTGAGGAAGCATAGGATTGAGGGAACTTCGAGTTAAGGAAACATAGGGTTGAGGGAACATCTCACTGAGGGAACATAGTGAGATATTCCCTAAACCGAATGTTCCCTTAACCCTAAGAGAAACAATGGCTGAGGGAACAAAGTGTCTAGGAAGCAAAGGGCTAAGAGAACAAAGGCCTGACCCCGTGCATTGGGCCTCCTCAGGCTCTCTGTCTCTGATGGGACTCTCCCTCTCTGATTAATACTTGATGCTGCTATGATAGCTCTCATGCTATTTGGTGTATGTTTGAGACTATGGGGAGATGTCCCTCTATGTGTGTCTTTAAGTGTGTGTGTGTGTGTTTTTAATAGAACTTTGTCAGGGTGATTAGGGCCACATGTTATTATTGATTGGCAGACCACTTGAAGTGCAACATCATCATAAATAATTCTTCTGCCTTCCAGAATAAACTATCACCTTCGTTGGCTGCCCCAACAGTGTTCCATTGAAGAGGGGATGCATTTTTTATGTTTTTACTTGACCTTAATTTAAGTTGTACAAGAGCGATTTCTTATTTACGAGCTCTCGAGGAAATCAACAGATGTGCAAACCATTTGAGGCACCCAGTGTATATATACTGTGTATGTATTAAATAGGGAATACCTCATCTATAATCAGTCTGTGTGCTTTTTAGAAAGTTGAACATACTCTCTATTTGCTATCTTGCATTTGACTGCAGCTTTGATTTTAAGTCTTTTCACTGATGTAAAGTTTATTTCTAAACATGCACTAATCACATTCAGCTTGCAGAATATCTCTGTGTATTAGCAGTGCTGGCATTTCTCTTTTAAATCAAGGGAAACTTACAGAACAGTACAGAATAGTTTGCACACACCAAAGTACATTAACTTAAAATGTCTGTCACAAATTAAAAGATAAATAATTGAAGTCAACACCCTAATGTGGGAGATAATAGTGCTGAAAATGGTAAATTGTGATTCGCTGACTAAAACCTTTAATATTCTAAGTTTGTGTTCAAATTGTTCAAAGGCCTCAGTATGAAGCCTATTTTTTGCACACAAGTCATGACAGACGTGTCTTTATTAAGCCATGTTCCCCCAATGCGGCAGCCACAAGACAGTGACTTCCCATGAGAGAGTATGAATATTTAATAATAAAAGTTAATGTTGTTTTCATTCTCGTTTTACCGCCTGCAGTCACATGTTCAGGAATGATGGGTATTTTAGGAAAGGAATTTGTCTACAGCTTCACAGGATTCTTCCAAAAACCAAAGTGTTTGTAAGTAGAATGAGACTCTTTTAAATCGTGTTGTTTCTCACATCCACCAACAGTTCCAGGTTGAGAGGTTTGATTCCCTCCGTGACCGAAAATAGAGCAAACAGCAAATCTAGAGGAATGAATAGAAATAGAAGTGTAACATGTGCTGCTGTGTTTTCAGACATTGTCTGTTGCATCAGTTTAAGTCACTGTAAGAAATGTCTACAGGCTTTCAACATTTTTCTTTTTGTGCAATTTTGTAAATTAAACAGCAACTTTTAACTGCAATTTCCTCCAATATAAATTTCCTTACTTACAAGATGAAGATTGTGTGTGAATGCAAATATTGCAAAATTCTGAAATATATTTACTTTATACTCTTTCCTACATTTTTAAATTTCAGACTCTTTTAAAATTGGCACTATTGTTAGGCTATTTTATTGTCTTGCTTTTCATCTGGCCTGCCATCTTTTTTTTAAGTATACATGTCATTTTTTTCCATTGTTTTTTAGTTGTTTCTTGAACACTGAATGTATGAAATGTCCTAAGTCGCCTTGCTTTGCTCTAACACTAACCCTCCAACATGGCTGCCGGTCCATACATCACGTCATTTAAAAGCCCTCACACACACACACACACACACACACACGCACGTTCAAACAGAAACTAACACACACTAACCGCACACTGAGGACCGGATATAAAGAAAGAGCCGGGCCAATGGGGGGATAAAAGTCTCTCTAAGCGTTTTTCTGCATGTGAAGTCGGTCGCTCTGCCTTCTGGGATGCTCTGCTGCCTGTTTGATGCCTTTGAGACGGCCTCATCCATATTGCATCGTCTTTACCATGAGCTCTGATCGCTCCTCATAGAGACATAAAGCAGCGCAGAGAGAGGATGTGAAGGGAGGGGGGGAGGAGCTGGGAACAGGAAGGAGAAGAAGGAACACAGAAGACGAGGAAAATTAGGAAGAAGAGAGGAGAAGATGGGAGGACAAATTGGGAAGAAAATCAAAAGGAGGAAGAGAGTAATGGGAGGAAAGGAGAGGAAGGGAGGCGATGAGAAGGAGAGAAGGGGGAGGATAAATGGTGACAAGTTGGGGGACGAAGAGGAGGAGGAGGAAATGGAAAGGATGAGAAATAACACTGGAAAAGGAAGATTCCAAAAAGCATAAAAAAGAAAGGGAGACGCTTTTATCGTAAATGACACACCCGAAACAACACACACACACACAGACACACACGCAACAACCTCCTGTCCCTCTGCATTAGGAGCTGCCTGGGGGCATGCGAGGCAGAGAGATACTGAGAGAGAGAGTAGAGTGGTGGATGGGGGGGGATCGGTCTGTTAAGAGCCATCATCTAACTAAAGGTTCGGTCCGAGGGAGCCAATGGGAGCGGCCCTGTCACATGACATAGTGTGTACTTTGTCGCTAATCATAGAGGTGCTGCAGCGATGACGTATTATTGTAGCCAACAGGAAGTTAGTGTCACTAAAACTAAAACACATTTGTAAAACGAGGGAACAGGAAGTGCAAAGACGCTGAGTCATGTCTGGGTTTTAGGACTCGGTCCTGCAGCTCTCTCTCCTCACAGTTGATGCTGGCCACAGAAGTCTCTTACAGCATGAAGTTCAGGTGAAGTAATGAGGCCTCAGATCTGGCTACAAAATCTAGATGTGACAAAGGATCCTGTAATGCGTATAAATAGTACAACATTTTAAGGGCATTCATGATGACACATTTAGGCTTTATCTGCATGTCATGGGTCCTAATTCCCAGAATGCAATCCAACCAGCTACCTACCGCTGCCCTTCTAGAACGTTTCTGTGAACTTTGACTTTCAACATCATAACAATAAAGTTTAGTCTAATCTAAACCAATAATGTTTGAAATCCACCCTGGAGCTTGATTCTGAAACAGAAATGATATTAGCGAGTATGTTTTTAATTTACATGTTTTCTGTAATTATTAGTACCTTTTCATTGAAATGAAACTAATCAAATCTAACTTCTAATCTAAACTAATCATGTTTTAAAGAACGTTACAAAGCTTTCACCACATACTGTTCTGGTGGAAAAACATCTATTTAGTTTTGATTGATAGAATCATTGTTTGATATATTAAAACAACTTTTCAATCTCCAAAGGAGCAACTGGTTTGGTCGCTTATACACAGTAAAACATGTCGTCAGTATAACGTTATCATATCTTACGTATAATAATTTTGTGTTCTCTATAATATTGTGGCATTTTTATATTACATAGGTGGAATCTTCAAATACGCCGAGTGGGCTTTCTGCCTCTTCCTGCACTGTGATATTATTGTTACGTTCGTTACGTTTGTGTATTTATTAAATTGGGCAAAATAAAATAAAACTGAAACAACAACAAAACTAAAAAAACATGTGAGTGACAAAACTGCCAATAAAGTACTGACACTGACACACAAACTAACATATTCCAAGAGAACACTAGTGGAGTTAAAAAACAATATACAGTAAATCCAACTGATCCACTATTAAAAAGGACAATCATACTTATGGCCTTCAGAACGAGTCCAATAAAAAGGTAATACGTATGAATAAATGATTCAAAAACAGATTCAAAACTACATCTGGTATCACAGAAAACATGCAAATAAAACAAACTCCCTCATATCATTTATTATTGTATGTTGTTCTGCTTCACAATCGCCATTCATGTAAAAAAAGTTCCAATCAGAGAGCGAGAGATGAAGGAGGGAGGGATGAAGGAGGGAGGGGGCGAGGGAGGGATGATGGGGTCTTTAGTGGTTGTGTGATCTCAGCCACCAGTTCCACAGCTGGTGCACCAGCAGGCAGCCCAGCCTGGCCATATGCTGCCTGGGCTGCTCCCATTGCTCCCATTATCCTCGGTAGAGGAGCCCCCCCCCCCCCCCCCCCCCACCTCCACTACGATGCTCTCATTACTCCCCTCCTCGTCCTCCTCCTTCACCACCATCTCCACCACTCTTGGCCCTCACGAAGACTTCTGTGGTGCAAAACATATATACAATATATATATATACATATGTTATTGCATCAGAACGCCTTTATTGTTTTCTTTTAAATTTGATGTTAGAGGGTTTGTAGAATACCATGAAAAGTTGTTGCGTATGTTGATGCTGATCCTGATATATGACGCTGTCCTGTTAAAAGAGGAATCAGATCAGAAAACACTGATATTGGTCATTGGGATTTAGATAAAATAAAAACGGTTTCATTGTTTAGTTTTGAAAGACTTCTTAGTTTCCTTTCTGGTAAAAACTCTGATGTGCTCTCAATGTTATTTTAATTTTCATGTTTCCTGCAAAATGCTCGTGCTGATACCGACGCATCGAGAAGAAGAAGTCTTTATGAGATGAACCAAACTTTCAACTAACATCAACGTAAACCCTCCACATCATTATCAGACAATTAGAGCAACGGATGTACTGTAAAGAGCGTGGAAGTATGAAGAGTGAGAAACTATGATGAGTGAGAAAGTATGAAGAATACAAAAATAAAAAGAGTGAGAAAGTATAACGAGTGAAGCGTATAAAGACTGACAAAGTATGAGTGAAGCGTATGAAGACTGAGAAAGTATGAAGAGTGAGAAAGTATAAAGAGTGGAAAGTATAAAGAGTGAGAAAGTATGAAGTGTGAGAAAGTATAAAGAGTGAAAACGTATAAAGAGTGAGAAAGTATGAGTGAGAAAGTATAAAGAGTGAGAAAGTATGAAAAGTGAGAAAGTCTGTTTGGTGCAGGCAGAAGTTAGGTTGAATCGGTCGAACAACCTTCACCCAGTAGACCGATGTTTGTGTGAAAACCAAGTAAACATTGACTCATCATACCGTAGCTTTATGGCGTAACTTTAGTCTTTACTTCCGTCAGTTATGTAACAAACGTACATATTTTAACCCAAACCACGATATTTTCCTAATCCTAACCAAGTAGGTTTGTTGCGTCAGTAAATGTAAAAACTAAATAAACCTATATTGTATGTTTATTTTGAAAAGACACGCTCTTTACGAACTCCCGGTGTTATTATAACGAAAACGTGGACTTATTAATCACGTAACTTCCCTACTTCTATAACGTCACTTCAGGAGTTATTTTAACCCAAACCACGATCTTTTCCTGAACCTAACTAAGTCGGAAGTTTATTTTGAAAAGACTGTATGCATGCTACAAGCAAAAATTGACACGAGTTGCAAGACTTTCGTGAGAGATTGCCAAAAAAAATGTTCTTAATATATCATACAAACCGTTGTATACGGTGATGTTTTAAGATTTAAGCTGTTTGACCCATCCGAATATTTGATTCTGATTGAGACCACAGCAGTTATTCATTGAATGCATATGCACATATTCTCTTTCTCTTCCTGGTCTTAAAAATGAATGTATCACTCTTCCAGTGTGTTTGAAGGCTCTCTGCAGTAATACATGAAGGTATCTTAAGGAAACCTGAAGGGAAACACCCATCAGTGTGTCCCTGGTGTGTCATTGACGCCTATGCAACTTGTTGGAGAAACAGCTTAAAAATAACCTACATATAATTATGATCAATGCCAGAGAAGGAAGCATGATGTTCGTAAAGCATCACAACCACATTTCGGGGAATACAAAAGTCAAAACAATACTTTTAAAACATATTAATGAAGATGATCTTTCTGTAAATGTAAAACCAAAATCATGTTTCTTAAAATCTGGAGAAAAACGGGAGAATATTCTGTCATTTTCAGCCACCGTGTGGCCCCTCGCCCGCCCTCCCTCTCAACGTTTACCCTCAGGCCTTTCTCAAGTCTCACACCCCTCTTACCCTCTCTACTCGCCCTCCCCCTGCTACATTACAACCCCCCCCCCCCCCCCCCGTGTCTCCCTCCCTCCCTCTCGTCCTGTGTGGGCCCCTGTCGGCAGCTTGGGGTCAGCTACACTTTCACAATTCCTGCTCTCACTGCTGTCACCTATCTACTTAGCTGTGACCCCCCCTCCACACACCGAACCACATAACCATACCGCCGATGCACCCGTTCTCCCTCCCCCCCCTGCATTCATAATGGCCTTTATTCAGTCTTTGTGTCTTTGTACATTTTCTGTGTCTGTACGCAAATAATGCATACAAGGCAAAAACATTTTTAGGTAAAGTAGTGCAAGTAATAGAATTTTTTTATTTGTTATAATTAATTGTTGTTATTATAATTACTTTTTAATTGAATGTAAATTGTTTAATGTATTACTTATTTATTATTTTAATAATTTGTTTATTTTTAATATAGAGATTTCAATTGTATTTCTTTCTTTCTTTTTAAATATCTATTTTCTGACATTATGTTTGTTTGTATGGAACAGACGCATGGTGATACAATGTTCTCGGTATCTTGAAAAACTGCTTGACAATGAAAACATTTTTAAATATGATTATCATTTAGTTTTTCTTGGATATGTAGGCAAGAACGTTTTGTACACGTTATACAATTAATACTATTCATTTTATTGTTGTCAACATTATTGTCATTGTTAATATTACTGTTTTTTTATTGTTGAATTCATTATTTTGCCAATTATTGTTTTCATCATTTACTTGTAATATATAGATTTAAATTATATTTTAGTTTGTCTATTAATTAATGTATTATTTCAGGAATGTGCTTATGTCTTTCGGTCATGATAATAATGTTGTGGAAATCTGATAACCCTACTCACAGATAAATTAAAATGTACTTATTCCTACCCAAACCAAAAATCCAAAAGTCACACTCCGTTTCTTTTACTTTCCTCCTCCTCAACAAAAACAGCAACAATAGTGACAATGCTTTACGCATTAATTTCACAACATCTTAAGAGAAAACATCACATGTATGCTCACAAAAGTCCAGAAACATTCATGTCTGGTTATCTTAATCTGAATTTTGTGGTTAATAGAAGAGATTTTTAAATTTTTTTCAAACATGAGGACAATAAGATGTCACGCTTCATATTTTGACTGCACCGTAACGAAACTGGATTAGCGGACCGGCAGTTAGTCCTCATTACATATTGATACGGCAGAACATACTGTAAAATGTGTATTAAGTATTAAGCACTCCAAATGTTTCCCTCTTCAAATTTGTGAGTCTTTCATGTTTTATTTACTTGGAGCTGCGGTATGATAATTTCTGCCTCTGCTGTGGGGAGTCACATGAGTCACATTTTTCTGAGTGGCAGTGTGGTGTCGCAACACACACACACACACACACACACACACACACTGGTATGCACAAACACAGAAATACAGAAACCTGGATACACACATACAAATCAATATGCATATAGAATGTTGTTGCTTGAGAATTGTATTTCTCTGTTCTGGATGCAGAAGAAATCTTATTGGAGGAGTTAAACATTACAGGTTCTTAAAGCTGTAAGGAGTCTTATTAGAAAGATGTACCAAAGATGTTTTAGAAGATGATATTACTGCAAACAAACGAGTAACTTTAGTACATTCAAATGTAACTAACTTATAACTAACCTTGAGTTTTTGAGTGAGGAGAAATTCAGGTAATATTTTAAGTCTAACATGAACCATGTGATCTGCATAAATACAAACCACGACACCGCTTTAGTTTGGAGTCACGCTGCCCAGCAGGTGTTGAAGTAATTGAACTTACTTTTTATCTTTTTGCAGATTCATTCACAATATAAACTCTTGAATTTAATAATTCATAGCTCAGCTTCTGTTTGTGGGATGTCAAAGGTAAAAACACATTTATAAAACTGCATTAAACCCGAGTGGCTCATTTAGATCAGGTTGACCTTCCCACACACACACACACATTGATACATTCAAACACACACTTGCAGTGTCTGTCTGAACTTGATGCTGCAGGCTGTGGTTTGTGGGCCAAGCCTTCCTCCCTCCTCCTCCTCCTCCTCCTCCTCCTCCTCCTCACAGGATGAAGCAATGGTCAGAGCTGGTTTGGTTAAAAACAGCACGACGAGGTCGAATTTCAGAGAGGAGAAGAAGAAGAAGAAGAAGAAGAAGAGGAGACGAGAGCAGGGTAGAAGGCAAATATGACACCTCTCCTCAGAGTCCCTTAGAAACTCAGATACAACACACACACACACACACACACACACCTTTGTTTACTAAACATTCCGCCTTTGAAATATTTATTAGTTGGGAGGCTCAGTGTGTGTGTGTGTGTGTGTGTGTGTGTGTGTGTGTGTGTAAAGAGGCAAGCGGGTTGCCCAGGAGACAGTCAACTATCAGGGGAACAGGTGATGTGTGTGTGTGTAAAAGAGAGAGAGACTTGTGTGTAAATGAGCATCAGTTCATTGTTACTTATAGATTTGTCACTTTCACAAGTCGGCGTCGAATCAGAGGGAAAGTGTCTGGTTTAGTTTCAGTGCACAAAATTATTAAAATTAATTTAAAACAATTATTTGCGAAGGAGCGTTTACGAGATAGCAAATTCATCTATTTGTTTTCGAGAGCCGGTACTTCTATGCAGTCAACCGCAGACCTTTTTTTTTTGACTTTCCTCTTAAGTTGTAAACTGGATTTACTTCATAAACATCACAACTTTTGTGAACTTCACTCATTTTTCTCGTCGACCGAGATGTCAAGCAAACATCGGACTTCTGCAGAAGTCAAAGTCAGTCCTCTCTGACAAATGTTAACCTGTCGTTTACCTGCGTCCATCTCAAATGCACTCTCAGGTAGTCTGCATTTTGGATCAGATCATGTTCTTATCCAATCAGACTGCACAAGGTCAGAGACCGCCTCTCGTTCTTCGACTGGACAAACAAACACACCACACCGGAGTTCCATTAAATCAAACTCAATGTTGACTTGTGAACGCGTCCTTACTGTTTGCTTCTTTACACTTCTCTGCAATCCAAGGGGCAAATATTGTGCTTTTCTAAAATTGAACAGCCATTAATTAATATTCCATATACGACACACTTTAATACAAACCGGTTCATAAAATAAGATGTGTTGTTTAAACCACACAAAGTATGTAAAGCATTTAAAATATGATCCACCTCAACCAGTTACAACAATAAAGTTGACTTATTAATGCATCAATAACGAATTATATTGGTATATTTAACTGATAAAACATTTGTGTTTTCACTTGAGTAAAATCTTTTGTGAATCTGAATAAAAAAGTTAAATATATAGTTGTGGTCAAATGTGCCGGATACAACAATATAAACGTGTTTAAATGTCATCAGTGCCGTGGAAATGAACAGGAAGCAGGAAAGGAAATAAAGAAGCCCTTCAGATTCTGGAGAGTCCACATGGGATGTAACTCAAGATGGGAGATCATGCAGGTCAAAGGTCAAACATGAGCAGAGTGGCGACAAATTCATCTTTTCTGTTTTGACACTGCTGTTTTCTCTTTTCGTTCATCTCCTTACTGAAGACTGCTTCTTTTTAACCGTCTTTCTTTATTTCTAAAAGGCCTGAATGTTGCTATCTCACACTTTATAGCATGAAAACACACACGCACACACACACACTCACACACACAGTCACACTCTGTTACATTTCATTTCATTGTTTTGATTTGCCAGCCCTTCCATTTCCCTCCTCTCTCCTGATTCTCATTGGACGACGAGTAAAGTGGGACCGATCCTCATAAATCATTAAGGAAGGTTTGTTTTTGCCTTGCGAATGTAATTAATACATAATTAATATTTAAAGATCGGCTCGTTTATCAAATTTAATTTCTCCACCGCAACAGATGCAGTGCAACAAGGAAAACAAACAAAGGGAGGTGTTTTTCTTTGTGAGAACGGGATCTGTGATTGAGAAAGAGAAGAGTGGAGAATAAACAAGGGAGGGGAAGACAAATTAGCACTAATGAGGCACAAATGAGGCGGCGTCTTAATTAGCCGACAGGTAGCCGATAGTCCCACGGGCGGATGAAGTTAACTCAGCATCTTTCCTCAGTAGTCAATTTGTATTTTTGTCTTTCCTTTCATTTAAATTCACAGTATTAATTTTTCCCTGATTGCGTATTAAGTTTGCTGTAGAATTACCACCTACTGGTTTGTGGACAGCAGTTTTGAAGCCTTAAATTCCAAATTTTTGGCCGTCATCACCTTGCTGTTTTTTCTAAATAACATTCTTAGCCGCCCAAAATGTTAAAATTTACCCTTTGCTAAGTCCCCCCCCCATGGTTACTGTTTCTAGGCCTGTCAAGCTTTGGCATCCGGCATGTCAATATGGCATTTTTAACAATATCAGTTAGAGATATTCCAAAAGGTAGAAAACAGCAGATTTTGGGATTTATTGTTCTGAAATGTCAGAGAGAAACTAATTAATTAACTAAGAAATTAATATTCAACCGTCTTTGTTTGCTAATGTTTTAAGCTAACTAACCTTACCTTTGAGCAAACAAAGTAGTGTTTGTTAATCTTTGATGGATTCAGGCGTGAGTGAGTTCTTCCAAACTATTTAATCCGTATCCTAAAACTCTAATCTTGTGTTTTTCTGCTTCTGGAATGTGAAAAACAAGACACTTTCCTCTAAACATTGATGATATTGGATGTCAGACTCTTTGCTAATGTAGAATTTGAAGATGAAAACACGGACAACTTCCAGACCAGACAACGCCACGGTAGAGACCTGTCAATCACTGTGTAAACCTGCCCTAAAGCATACCCTGCTTTATGGTCTATTTGACTCTAAATGGACCATAATTTACTAAATGAACATCATGCTGTATTGAAGAAGACTTGAAACTAGAGATTGAGACCATAAACTCATGTTTACAATGTTTACTGAGGTAATAACTCAAGAGAGAAGTAGAGTCATTTTCTCATAGACTTCTATACAACCAGAGGAGTCGCCCCCTGATGGACAGTAGAGAGAATGCAGGTTTTAAGACATGTAGCTTTGGCTTCACTTTTCAGAACCGCAGGTCGCCGCCTGGTCTTTCCTTCTTGTCACCTTCTTTTAACTGATTCTATTAGATGTGTTCAACCAGTTAATTCATGTTCATTTGTTTTTAAGACTTGGATTTATTTGCAGCAAAGACAGCAAAGACAGAATTAAAAAAATAGACAAAAGATTGTTAATGTAAATCAAAAGCGATTTTTTTATTGTATCCATATGAAATTAGGGTCATATTCATATTCAATCTCCTCAATTCTCCCTTCTCTCTCTCTCCCTTTCTCTTCATCCTCACTCGCCCTTTGCCTCTGGAGACTGTCATGAGAGCGAGGCGCTCTGCGCTGTTAAGTAGCACCACTTTACCTTGTCAATACATTCAATAGAGAGCTATTGACCTGAGCTGTGAGAGGGGCTCGAGAGAGGAGAAATGGAAAGAAAGACGCAGGAAATAAAGGACACACAGATCTGTAATAAGGAAAGATTTGGACGGACAGGGGATGCAGTACATCATCATTACACTTGACATGGTATCATTTATTCAGATTATTGCTAGCTATCAACTGTTCCATGTGACAAAGATGTTATAGGACGTAAAGTAGTTTAATGTACAAAAGTGAAGGTAGGTTTTTATTTCCCAACTTTCTTAATTGCTACAAAATGCCAACAAATATCTATATATTTAATATGCTGATGTGAATCCAAAGTACAAACAAACATATTTGTCCAAAAATAAAATGTAATTTAAACTACAGGTGCTCAAAAATTGTCATTCAATTGCAGTAACAGAAAAAAAAATGTACAAAGAAACACGGAAAACAGGGCAAATTATGTGAAAACAGAAGAAATGACATTAAAGAAAGTAATGAAAAGGTTACTCCTCACTCTTCGTGTGTCCAACAACACGTTTTTTAGCTCGTGACATGCATAGTCTTTTCAAAAGAAACTTCCACCTTTACAGGTAAAATAACTACGGAAGTTTTGTGACAAATAAATAAAGCCACGGTCTTCCGGAGTAAAGTCCGGTGTTTGTTTGACTTATCCGCCTCTGTGTGGTTTTTGCCGTCGTTATTCTTCCTGTTTCAGGATTATGCCGATTACATACGAATTGATTTTGTGGAATATCAGTAAATTTCATTTTTTGTAGGTATAGCTACAAACGCTGGATGGGCATCCCTTTAAAGGTCATTACATTGACTTACATTCATTTCCTGGACACTTAACCTTAAACCAAGTCTTCAGTTTAAAATATGATGATTTACGTTATTGGGACCTTCACTCTGTCCCCAAAAAGAAGGTGAGTCCCCACAATGAAAGAGTTTAAACAGATTCATGACCCCACAACGTAAGTAATACACACACACACACACACTTCCTGGGCTTGCTGCTCTGATGAAAGCGGTTTCTGGCTAATGGGTTAATTTCATTCCACTGCTCTCTGCCATGTTGAGGACAATTAGCTGGAATGGAGCTGTGAATATTTAATGACATTCACTGGAAGGAGAGAGAGAGAGAGAGAGAGACCATCGACTTCTTCTTTGCTTCTGTCACCTCAGATTTAAACAAACTTTATCTCCAGACACAGAACGATACAACCCAGTCTCCTACAAAAAGATGTCCCCATACAACTAAACTTCATCTCAGTAACGTTTAGAGGGAAACTAAACTAAATCAAATTAGGGTCGTAGTTTGAAACACGCTAACGTTACTGAAACAAACACAAAGGCTGCAAAACTACTTTTAGTAAAAATAACACCATGGTTTGGTCTGAAATCACTGCGAAACTGAAAGAAAAAAAAATATGTTTCCCTCAAAACGTAATTCACAATTCAGTTTAGTTTTTTTAACGCTTCAGTTTGGGAATATTTGCAATACTTTACAACTTCTACTATTTCTACCCCTCACTGTGTATAAATGACTTGTCGACACATCCCGCTAACTAGTGCAGAGAACTTCTGCCTTTCTTCTTCTTTCCTGACTTCTTGAATTGAAGCCTCTCTGTCACTTGCTGACTCAATCAATTATTCGGTTGCGTACTCATATATTTACTCACACTTCTTTCCTTTTCTCTTCCTCTCTCACAACACTTTTTATCTTCTCTCCATAACTTTTTCCCGTCTCTGTCATTCTGACTTCACAGAGCTGAACCTTCTGAACAAAGACTGAATACACCAAGACGTCGACATTATTTCATAGTTTAATCTAAATTGAGTAACTTCCAGGTTTAATTAGGTTTCATTTCCTAAGAGATGTTTTTTATTGGATGAACTGTTGGTTTGTTCGTCCGCTCATCACACTAACTAGTCCGTTTCTTTTTGTTGTAATGGCAAACTTTACAATACTTTTAGTTTGAGCAGAAGGACCCACGAGGACACGCTCCACATGAGTATTTATACTTTGAAGTATTTGTTGACACAGACTGAAGAAACGCGATCAATTCACACAACCCTCCGAATCGAGTTCAATTTCTAATGGAAAGAAAAGAGAGAATGAAGAAATGGAGAGTTGTTTACCTTTTTTTACTCCACCAGGGCTTTCGTTCGCTCTTATTTTAAGGAACGTAACGTCTGTCACCTGTGGACTTGACGGGGAGGCGGATTCACAATTACGGTGAATTTGAGATTGACATATCTGCAGATGGACCTCTGATCTGATGGACCGTGTCAGTTTGTGCCCTGAGGGTGACGAGCGTGATGGCTACACTGTGGCCTGTCAATCAAACTCCGCTCCAGCATCCACGGCCTCCACACAGAAAGATAGAAAAAAAAGGGACAAAACCCAAATGCAGTGCAAGACCTTTAATTGGTTAATTGATCCTCATCTGCCAATCAAATGTCTGAATTATTAATTGAATAGATGACAGTGTTGAGGAGGAGTTCTGTAGGAATTGATCGGGCGGGGAGTTTGGATGCTGAGGGGTTGTTATGGTGATGAGGGTTGTTATGGCGATAATGGGAGGTGAACAGAGGAAGGTATTGATTGTTTGTTTGTCAGCTTCACTGTCTCCATGCGGCGCTGGAAATCATTTCGTTCCCAGGGAGGGAACGTCTGTGTGGTGGTGGATGGGTCAAAAAACAGAGCTATCACCCACGAGACCGCTGTTCATGTCAACAAGTACTTTTGTTTCTTGGGTTTGGTTTCAGTTTTGTAGTCATTGTAAGCCAAACCATGATTTTTTTTTTTTTTATGACAAAGTACTTTTTGTTGCCTAATCCCATTTTTTGTTTTTTTTTGTCTCAATTTACAACGTTAACCACGTGTTTCAAACTGTTAAAAACCGCGACCATAATCCGGGAGCAAATATTTCCCTCAAAACATAATCGAGAATCCAGTTAGTTGTATGGGAAGGTTACTTTTGGGGTTGCTCCATGTGTCTGGGTGTAACTGATCATATAACATGTTGCATTTATTTATCTTTTCCTAAAATGTATTTGAACAAACAGCTTTTTAAATTAACTTGAATATCATTCCCACAGTCCTTGATTGTTGTTTATCCTTTATGTAATTTTATAAAACTCTTTGTTTTACTGCTTTATCTACGAGGATATAAGGGATGTAGTCTTTTAGTAAAATTACCTCCATTTATGTTGATTTATTTTGGCGGATGACTGAAAAACTTGAGTTGTGCTTCAGAAAAGGAACCTGTCTTTGTAGCAGATTTTATTTACTGAGCAACAAAGGGAAGAGGATTTCTGGGTAATGAAGTGTTTCAGCCATTGACCAGTGATTCAACACATTGATTGCCCATTGGTTTTGAATATAATACTGAGACTAAAAAACAGATCACAAAAGCATCATGAACAACTCAGTCACCAAGCTCATGGGGATTTACTAAGAAATGTAAAGACAAATAGAGGCATGATGATTCCAAGTCATTCCATATTTGGAGGATTACACAAAACTGTTGTTCCAATTTAACTGTTGTCTTGACAGCTTTTCTACCACACTGACAAAAACACTGAGGTTGGAAATAAGAACCGGCGCCTTTCTGGTTAAGCTTTACCTGGAGCCGTGGGAGAGCATATGGCACATGGGCCAAAAGGATCAGCTCAGCACTGAATGCTATCCTGTTACTCTGTGGTAATATACAACTAGTTGTTGTCACAGACAGCTGCAGCTCATGAATGCCAGTCTCGTGCCAAGCTTGATGTTTAAGCCAGAAGTACGTGAATCTTAAATTAAAGAACTTGGCGAGTAAGAATTAAACGACAAGGCACTTCCTTAAAGTGCGGTGCTGAAAAACCTCTGACATGAGCTTATGGCAACATAAAATATAAAATAGAGTTATTGCTGTTGCTGACAATATCTATATCAGAAAAAGCATTATATAAGTAGTGTGGAATCAGTAATCTGTGATTCAAAAAAATCTGCGCAATTATCTAATATGCCATGGGTCGACAACAAACTGAGAATATCTGCTGGTTTTAAGTTGTTTTGAGATGAGATGTGAATCTGTAGGCAACGGGACAAGATTTCTGGCATCGAAAGCACTCCGGTTTCTGTTTGTATCGTGAATTGTATCGACCAATCACGATGGAGCAGGTTTTGTTTCAATGCAATGTAACAGTTCGTGGTTAACCCATCGGCTATCGTCTGACGATGGTTGAGCTTTTGATTGGTTTGAAATTAGCTTGTAAACTGGCACTTTGGGAAACAATCTGGACGTACAGGTAAATCTCTCAACTTCAACTCCAGTCTTGCAACTCAAGTTGCTAATTGTTGCATTAAATAAAGTCTTGGCCCGGATATTCACTGACCCGGATATTCACTGACTACAGGAACCTCAGAAATATCGAACTTTGCCCTGATAGCTGATGGATTCTGAGATTGGGACCATCTTGGAAGTATTTATCAAAGAAAATGTACTTGGTATGCATGGTAAACCTCGAAAGAACAGTTTGTATGATTTAGGGGGATTCAATGCCAGAAATGGAATATATGTGCAACTGTGTTTTCATTAGTGTATAATCAGCTGAAACTAACAGGCGTTGTGTTTTTGTTAGCATAGAATGAGCCTTTCATATCTACATATGGAACTCTTCACAGAGTCCACCATGTTCCTACAGTAGCCCAAAAAGGACAAACCAAACAAACTTGAGGAGTTCGGTTGTTTGCATCCTCGCCACTAGATACCACTAATCCCTACACACTGTATACATTAAGAATTGTACTTTCATATATTAAAAAACAACATTTTAATCAAAATTATATTTGTTAAGGTTCGGATGTAGTTTGAGTAATGGTTAAACGTTTATTAATGTACAAAAAATCCTTTCATCTCTCTCGTCTGTACATTTCTGTAAGTCCTGACAATAATTGACCTTCCTCTTCATATATGTATGTCTAAATGTCCCATGAGAACTTCCTTCTTAAGCAGACCTTTTTCATTTCAGCAAAGAAAAACAAGAATTCAAATAAATTACTCTCAGCTCACTGACCTGTTTCTCAAACCTTTAGGTCACTGCCAATTTTCGATCACGCACTCTAAGCAGTTTTCTACTCATATTCCCTCGTGTATGTGGATGAAATGAAGAGCAAGAGCATAATGCACCATATTGATATCCGACATGTCAAAACGCAGCAAATTACTATCCCATCTTAGAGGCTTCCATAGAGCCTCTGACCCGACCTCAAGTACATAACATCCGCACTTCGTGCTCATCAGGTCCCGTCATTCACCGGTCGACAAATGCGTTTAGTCGCCTGCTTCTCTGAGCTTTAACCATCCTTCATCATAACCTGCGCTGTTAGAGGTTCAACAAGTTCATTTGCACAGGAAATCTACAGAAACTGCATTACAGTACTGTACTGATATCACTAATGTAACTCCCTATTATAATTCTTCATAGACAAAACCATGAAATTGGTGAACGTTCAACAACAGCATTTCTTTACAAACTGAGCAATGAAGTTGTTTTTTAATTGAGTAATAGTATTTAATATTTGTGTTAAATTGTCTAAAAAATGTTAACATTGTATAGTATTGAGTTGTATTCTGCTGTTGAATTGTACCGATAATATTAATCCACTAAATTGTAATAACCTGCTCAGGGACTACAGACCAAAACTAGCGCTCCAGCTGACTCTGGCACTTTTACATTGAGGTAGAAACTGAAATGTTGTATTAATATGCACTGACCCTGGTAAATAAATAATTAAAACAAGTAATGATTGAGTTAACTGACACAAACCTCTACTTACGGTCTGATTTACAGTTCTCGACAGATGTGAGATCAGTCTTCTTATCTAACTCGCGATAAGAAAGGATAAAAAAAAATGTCTGGTTGATTAGACAATATATAAATAATTATTATAGTCTTTTGTAACAGTTGTAGAAGGTATTGTGTAACAATGCCGAGCAGAACAAGAAAATGCTGAAATGGGTCGTTATGGAAGTCAACGACAAGCTACAACGTATTTTGTCGGTTAGTTTGGATGAACTGTGTATTTAAAATCTTTTATTTTAATCTAGGGTTAGGGTTGAAATAAAGTCCAATGATTCTCTTGTTGAGTTGATGTCTGACTGTCATGCTTCTGTCCCTCAGGTCCATCATGAAAATGAGGACGAACTCACCTGAACATCAAGGGAACGACCTGAAACTCACAGGTTCAATACTACTGCTACATGAATTAAGATTGTGTGGAAAATAACTACTTTTTCCTGCTCTTCAGCTCTTCTTTTGATCAGTTGTGGAGCATTTTGTTTGGAACATCTTTGTCCTGTTATTACTATGCAAATATTGTATGAAAAAAAAGCTTAAAGATTTCTTCATAAATGTCTGTTCTGTGCTGTTTTTTTTTTTAAACTCATATTCCTCGGTGTGTTTGGCTGAAATGAAGTGCATGAGCATAATGCACCGTATCGATATATGGACATGTCAAAACACAACAAATTACCATCCTGCCATCTTGGAGAGAGACTCCCTAAGATTTGATCCATACATCATCTGCACTCTGCACTTATCATGCTGTCTCACTCATGGGGGCATTAATGCATTTTGTTGATTTCAGCATTTCAGAGGCCATTAAGATGAGAGCGAGCCGGTAGGAAAAGGTACAGACCTACCTACCTATAGATGGTGGGCTGGTCATCTTGTGATGGACGGTGGTTTGCATTAGGGGCTGGAGGAGATTCTGTTTCTTAAAACCTTAGTAAGACTGCCAGGAATAATGTAAGGTGACCTTAAATCTGCTCAAATACTTCTATATTAGATTTACAGGCAACAGTTCAAAGCTGAAGGAGAAACAAGATTACCTTTGACACACATAGGTGACTCTCATGATGCAACTGATGCGCATATGTGTAAAGACGAAGAAGAGCATAAACTATCAAAGCAACCACACAGACTCACATAGCAACACACACACACACACTGTGGATCACAGGCGTGTTTACAGACAGACAGACCGAGCGGACAGATGAATAAATGATGTGTGTGATCTATAATGAATGCCTCTTGTTCATTACACATTCTCACATTCAACAGGCCATTCCACAGGCCACAACACTGTCCTCACTGTCTGGGTCTCTATGTGGCCCACAAATGTGTTTTTGAAGGGTGAAATAATCTTGATTGGTTAATTTAAACCACAGTGGGTGCAGCCAGATGACCCCGGACATGTCACATGACTACAATCAAAGATTTGTCTCCACCGGCATCAACAGAGGATGGGAGTTTATAAAACACAATTATATTGGGAACGTTAAACCTGTGGCCAACTAATGGCCATCAATTGATGAATGCTATTTAGTTAGCATTAAACTAACTGACTGGAGCTATGTGTTGGTAAACAAACCCTGGCGCATCAGGTTTGTGGATTACGTTTTTGCATTTTGGACGTTGCCATGTTGTTTTTTGTCCGTCACCATCTTGGTCTTTGCCATCTTAGTTTTTGTCTGGCGCCATCTTGGTGTTCGGTTGTCGTAATCCTGTTTCTTTTGCAAATAAAAGTGCCACGAAAGGGTAGCGCTAAGTAAACCGAATGCAGAACAAGACAATTTTAGGCAACCAAAATGTTACAATTAACTTTCATGAACTGAATTGTCAATCACTGTGTAGCCCCGCCCTAAGGCATACCCTGCTTTATGGTCTGTTTGACTCTAAATGGACCATCATTTACTAAATAAACATCATGCTGTATTGAAGAAGACTTGAAACTAGAGATTGAGACCATAAACTCATGTTTACAATGTTTACTGAGGTAATAAATCAAGAGAGAAGTAGATTTGTCATTTTTTCTCATAAACTTCTATACAACCAGAGGAGTCGCCCCCTGGTGGACATTAGAGATAATGCAAGTTTCAGGCACGTAAGTGTCTACTTCCCTTTTTAGTGATGGTAAGGGTAAGCAGAATATTAATTTTGGTCAATACAGCTAACAGAGGAATAACACATATTTGTTCTCCTTGTTTTGGACATGATATCTTTTTTTCTCATTTGGTAACGAAAGGTTGAAAACCCCTGGAGTACAAATAATACATGTTGATAAGAGTTGGGAAAACTTAGGTCTGTTGTTTACAAAATGATAACGATCATACTGAAGTCCAGGTAAAAAGATTAGCTAAAATAGTCAAGCAAACCATAATATCGTTGCTACGAATCAGCTTGCTGGTTCACTAACCAGCTCAACGTCTTATCATCAGGAAAAAAACAAAAACATCACCATTTACAATTTAATCACAGTACTGGATGTTTTATTGTCCACAAAAAACTTCATATTTGCTTAAAAAAAACTAAATAAATAGCCAATAATTATTAAGTTTAATGAATTTTGTATGTGTTTTTGACCATAAAATGACATTTGATATTTTCACAATATCTTCAAAACTCCGCCAGATGTTGACAAAAGCGGCCCAAATTTCATCTACTAGCCCAACCTAATTGAAAGTAGCCCAATCTGGAGACACTGTTAGTGAAACACAGGCAGAGAATTAAACAGTAGCTCGTTGAAGATCAGAAGGGGGATTAGGGGAGAGAAAGAGGATGGAATGGGGGAGTTACAGAGTGCCCTGAGGGGTGACAAGGGAGGGAGAGAAAATGTGGAGGAGGGGGTTGATGATGACTTTGTGTTGTTTTATAGATGCTGTCATATAACTCCTCTCTCTTCCTCTCATCCTCCGGCCCCCTTAGTTTCTCCTCCAGGCACCAACATATGACGGATCTGTGTGTGTGTGTGGCTGCAGTTTTTATCTTACAGGACAAATTTGATTATGAGTGGTTTAAGATAACTTTACAAATAAAATAGTGAAAATCAGATGAAGAAATCAATAACCAATAGTTTTGTTTTTACTGAAATATCTCCACAACTCCTGAATGCAATGTAGATGTATGTCTCACTCCCAATTTCATTAACTTCAATGTAAACCAATCCAGATCATTATTAGACGGTCAGATTAACTGACGTATAAAGAACGTGAAACTCCTTCCAGGGTGGATGGATGGGTCAAACAAACACAGGACTTTCACCCAGGAGACTTCTGTTCATGTCCTGCGTGAAACGAAGTTGGTTGAAATACTTATTTCCCGTAAACAAACTTCGACCCCAGCTATGACTTCTTTTCCCTAAACTTAACCAAGTGGTTTTGTTGCATAAGTGAACCTAAAATCTAAGTAAACTTACAATAGGAGCTTATTGTGAAAAGACACTATGAGAGGGGAAACTGACACGCCGTCCCTGAAACGTCCATCACTGACGCTAGAGGCGAACCTAGAGCGTCATAGTTTGAATCTTAAGGCCACTGACCAGGCGTCAGTATTTGACCAGTTGAAATTGAGAATATGTTGGATATGAATGATGCCAACACAATGAATCCTAATTACTTTGGTGTCCATGATGGTATAATGTTTACAATTATACCTGCTTAACAGAAGCATGTTAGCATTGTGAACATGCTGCTTTTAAAATATCATTTTTTAATGTTTATTGTGTTCACATTTATATCTAATATTATCTTTCAAACATGTTTCGTATGTAAGAAAACATGCTGTGAAGTATACTTAAGGAATTGTTGCATCTTTGTTGTTTTCAGCATTTTACCGTACAGTCAGCATTCCACAACTTCCCATATCAATAATAAATTCACATAATTTCAGAAAGCAAAACCATGTTCAACATCAACCAGCACAAAACTCTCTCAACATGTTATTGATCTAGGTTTTTAATATCTTTCTAACTTGGTTTATTTTGTCTGTTCCAACTTTAAATGTTTTGATTAACTGTGTAATGAATAAGTTGACAAATAGTCAGTCATCAAAAAAAAAAATATATATATTTGCCTATAAATCGACCAATAATACAAACATATACTTTGTATAACATTGTTTTTGTCATGTTATATATTTTTCATTTACTTCTCTTTTCCTATTGCTTATTGTAGTGGTTATAAATTATGTATTTTCTTTTCATCCTGTAAAAAAACTAAAATATTTCTGTGAGCAAAGCCCCGTCAGGTCAGCTGGGGCAGGAAATAAAGAGGGAGGGGGTGTTTAATTGGCGGTCATCTGGAAAACAAGGTCGCCTTTTTTATAAAAGACCAAATTGACCTTCGACCCCCGCAGCCCGGTCCCCGCTGGGGCTGATGGGAGCAGAACAATAGGACCTGCAGGCCGGCGCGCCGCTCTACAAGTGTTACAGCGAGGGGGTTGGCCATGTTACCATACGTTCATGTCGGGACCTCTTAGAGCCGGCTCCACTGCACAAACACACACAATACAAAAGTTACCATCAGAAGCTCTTAATTAGTTCTCGTATAATTGGAGGAATAATTGAATTTTCTTGGGGTTATTGATTCAGCTTTCACTCATCATCTGTTCGAATGAATCCAAGCAGAGAGATTAAAAAGGCGTCCAGATGACAATGGGCGTGAAATTGAACTTCCATTGAATTATTACTGTGGGAAAAAATCCAAAATTGGAAATGTTACCAGTACAATGTGTGAATGTTTGTTTAAAAAAAAAGAAGCGATGGAAACTTATTAAAGGTTTCTACCAGACACATTTCACCTGCATTACAGCTGCATTATGCTTCAACGAAGAAGAAGAAGAAGAAGAAGAAGAAGAAGAAGACGAAGAAGACGTAGTCGTCATGACGTCACCCATGTGGACTGATGTTTTGAAGCCTAGAATTTGACAATTTGGCCGACGTCATCTTGGATTACGGCTGTCGCCATGTTGTGTTTTTGCAACTAGTGAACAAAAAGTGACCATATCTGGACTGAGGAGGAGTGACGTAGAGACGCCGTGTACGTCTCTGGTAGAGAGAGACCTGTCAATCACTGTGTAGCCCCGCCCTAAAGCATCCCCTGCTTTATGGTCTGTTTGACTCTAAATGGACCATAATTTACTAAATGAACATCATGCTGTATTGAAGAAGATGGACATTAGAGAGAATGCAAGTTTAAGATACTTCAGCATTGACTTCACTCGTCAGAACTGGACACATTATCTCTTGCACCATCCGGCTTTTTATTTCCAGTGATTTGTGATTTTTTGTAACACTGGCTTAGTGAACAGGACCTCATTGCAAGAAGGTTCAAACCCAGTAGGACTGACCATGAAGGCCAAAGATATCTGTGTCTTTACTCCTGCCTTTCCTTGCAACAGGTATGATATATAACCCACTGACACACCAGACTACTTAGTTAAAGTTAGTGGGCGCCGTTAACCGTTAACTCCTGTCTATCAAATCTTTTCATCTCTTTAAATTTGAACAACAGATTTACCTTTTCTTACGGGCGTGGGTGGATTGTTCAAGAGAATCCTCTCTTGTTCTTGTCCTGCCATTGTTGCTAAGACAAGAGGGAGCACGACACCACAAACCGACACACTCCTCTGGTGTCTGCGCGGCTTTGTGTGGCGCGTGGTGCTTACAGACTTAAGTTTCTGAGCGTGTGTGTGTCACTGCAGGTGTTTGTATCAGATGACCAGGAGAGTTAAGTTGGCGGGAGATTCAAAAAAAGTTTTGTGGGTAAACAACAGTATGAGGACAGTCATTAGACACAGCTCGGGGGTTTTATTTATTTTATTACGTTGTTATTGACAGCATAGTTCAAAAACATGTTTGATGTGAAAGTTTGATGTAAAGTTAATCCAAGGGCTAAATTAGAAAATATATCACTCGGTCTCTGAATTATAATTAACCCAGCATGTAAAAATATTTATGTATTTTATGATTATCTGTCACTATAATACGATGCAAATCTGCAGATTCAGATTAAAACATTCAGCTTGTCCCGTTACAGTTAAATATCTTTTTTTAAATTATTATTATTTTCTATGATTAAATAACAATTTTCTTCAACCCGATCTCATCCTAACACTAGTTACTTAATACTGTACCTGTATTGTTTTTACTAAAGAAAAAAAATCAATAATTTCTCGCAACAGACTGAATGTTCCTGTGTGTGTGTGTGTGTGTGTGTGTGTGTGTGTACCTGTACTTCCTATTGTGTCCTGAGTGGCTGTCGTTTGGCCTGAGGCCTGGCGGATAATGCAGCGTGGATCTATAGCAGCAGCCACATCTGTCTCCATGCCGCCGCTCTCAGACAAACCTCCTTCTTTTATCACCGCCGACCCGACGCCCTCTGCTCCGTGTCTGTCGGGGTACCGTAAAAACTGAAGGCTCGCAGCCGTTAAAACCACAGGAGTGATTCCAAACAGTGCGTGACGATCAATGATTAACTGATCTGTTTAAAGCGTGAAAACAAATCTGACTGTGGATTAAACAAATATTTTGTTAGATGTGGTAAAAGTGAATCTTTACTTTGGTTTACTGTACAGCCTTTGAACCACAAATGAATAAACGTACAGATATAAATTAAAGATCGACTGTCAGTATGTCAGAGTTGACAAATAGTAATCTGCATTTCAGAAATTGTTGTCATTATCTGAACTAGGCTGCTGTACATATGTATATTTCAGGACAAAATAATCATCCCAAAGTACTACATGGACACAAATTTAACATTTAAAAGAGAAATTGGGGAAAAAATGTAATAAAATATAGCCGCAAGCAGCGATTCTGGGGTTCAAGCCAACACAGAGCATAAGAAGTCGAGGGTTCTTGAACTTTTGACACTTTCTAACACGTATATTAAAGATTACTAACAGGTTTTATGATAATCTGTCATTTATTTAAGCCCAAATCAGTGCCTGGCCTTGCTCTTATTCAGCGTTTCCGTCGCCCCCTTAGTCAATTTCGAACAGCTTTATTAAAAACATCCATTAATAAAACTGCCACCGGGAGAAACTACTTTTCCCTTAGAAACCTAATTGAGAATAAAGATCAGTTGAATGGGAACATCATTTTGTAGGCTGTAGAAGTGTACTCCAAGGCGTGTCAGTACACCGTGACATCACTGTTGGGTGTGGCTACAAGTGAGCATATTTGGTCAGAGGTAAGTTTCAACAGGAAAACACATTTTATGTTTTCTTTTTTGCCATCTGTTTAGGTTATTGTCCCATCTTAATGTTTTTTTATACATTTTTTTAACTTGTTGCTGCTGTACTGACTGATGAGTTGCCAACTTAATTTCGCTGTATGTTTTTACGATGACAATAAACATCCTTATCCTTATATAACTTCCATCACAAGATCATAAAGTGTGCATAATTTAGCTGTGATGTCACCCGCTCATGTTAGCCATTTATAATGTTCATCTTTCACAATGAATTTGTGGAAAAAGAGCAACAGAGAGACTCCAATCCATGTGTCCATTAATTATTCCAACATTCCCAGAGTCTGTCAACACCATGTACTGCACCTAAAGTTTAATTTATTAACAAGCCATAAATCTGTCCTCTGTTGTTGAAATACGTGAGCGACCAGCTGAACAGCATCTTTACAGACTTGAGTTCACCCTTTTGGTATTTAAAGGGTATCATTTTTTGTTTGCTATCCATGTTTCTGTCATTTTACTTTTTCATTTCTGGGATGAAAGCTCATTAAAGCCCCGTCCCCGACCCTCCACCAGCAGGGTCCCGTCTCGTTTAGAGTCCTCAGCCCACAGTTTAAGAAACCAGGCTTCAGACGTTCCCCACGATGATAAATCACTGGCTTCATCTGCAAGGCGTCGCCATGATGGATCATTTGAATCAGTGCAGTGTTACTAATTATCAGCGTAATGGCCGACCCCTCGGAATGTCAACACCCATAATCACTTTTGAGGGGAATGCCAATAGCGAAGCCACGTGCTAAAGTGTCGGGTGCAGATTGCATGCGACCACTATTGACTGGCCGATAGGGAAACGTCTGCAGTGATTGTGAACTACAGCCTCTGAAATGTCGTCCAGATGGGATGAATAATGGGTTTGTAGTTTGAATCCAGTCAGCCAAAAAGAAAAAGAATAGAGCATTGGAGAGCAATTAAAAAAGTGGATTATCGTCTAGTTTTCATGAACTCCTTTAACCAATGTTGGTTAAATAATCATTGTTACCACAAGCTCTTTAGCCAACCATTAAAATAAATAATAAAATACTCTCAAATCTCTCACTTTCATTTTACCAGAGCAGTGAAAGCAAACCAAGGTAGCTAAAAGACAAAGTGGCTTCTCTGAGCAGTGGTTATTGAAGTAGTTTAACTTTTGGGAAAATTGATTTAAAAAACGTATTGTTATTGTCATAATGTTAATTTAACTAATTTCAATTTAAGGCTTTATCAGCATTAAAGTTTAGAAAAAATTTGCCAAAGCCTTCAAAATGAAAGAATACACAATATGAATATTAACACATTAGGATTGTAATAAAAAATATAACACAGTAACACAATAACATTTTAATATATATTTCTTAGAGGTCATTAAATCCTTTGAATTCTACAGAGTTGAATTTTCAAATCTAAATGTTCCATATTCCACCGAATATTTTAGGTTTTAGGAGTAAGTTAATTGTTAGTTTTCTCTCTGCAGAAGAAGAAGAGGGCGTACTCCGAGAAGAAAGCTTAGCAAAGTTGAGCTCAATACGAAAGCACACATTTACTTTATTGACTGTGTTTCCACTGGAATTACATTTCCTCTGATTTACTATGAAAGTCAGCTTCATAAAGTGCTGGTGTGACTGAGCCCTGAGGATCAGCATTTATCCCTGTACTAGTTGTTTGACTCCCCTCTGTGTCCCCTGTGGAGTCTTGTCACCACGTTGTCACGACCGGCCAGCAAACACAACACGGCGTCACGCCATCGATCAACAACAGAAGATGGGATGAACGAGGTCAGAGGGAGAGAGAGAGAGAGAGAGAAGATGGATGACGAGCGGTCGCCTCTCGTTTGTTCTCCTGTTCACTCTCTGGTCTGCATTACCTGGATCACAGAGCACACACTCCCCGAGGGGCACACACACTCTATCAAACACACACACACACACACACTCTCAAACACACATCCATGCACTAACACAAACACACATTTACATGCACAGTGCTACAGCAGGGCAAACAATCAATTTACACCACTTAGTTGATCATTTGGAGTTCATCATTTGGTTTTTATCTTGACTCTGTATTGATTCAGCAGAGAGCGAGACGGAAAGTGATTATATGGACTCAGTGGGGTCCTGGTCATATTCACGTCATATTTTTCTGAATACAAAGAAATCAGTTCTTCAAGTCACTTTCATTCACAGTTGTGCAGATGGCCGACACGCATGACATCCACAATATTAATTGATGCCATTTAAATAAAATGTATTTTAAGGGCCGTATGCACATGTGAAGACATTGTATTATATATTTTTCATAAATTCTTGATTTTGCTACGTGGAAGCTTTGACTGAAGGTAGGCCATGAGGCAGAGCAATCACCTCAGATTGACTCCACCTGTTTGGAGGAAGCACACGAGTCTGAGCTGAGTGGAGCACACACTCTTTATTCTTCAGAGACCATCAGCTGACGCTGACGCTCTTTTCAGCATTATTGAAAAATGTTACATTGAGCTTTGAACTCTTGCACTGCATTCTTGCACTGGTGAGAAACGGCTTCACAGCGAGTGGTCAATGCATTCAAGTTAATGGAAAGAGGGCTCCTCCTTTATGTTTTGAACCAGGGGGTGGAGCAGGTTGGTTCTGCAACTGTTACCTGATAAACAGGCTGTTATGTACGGACCCTTTGTCTCTGTCTCCTGCCGTTCATGCCCCAGTAGCAGGTGAATGATGAGTAGAGTCAAAGCCCCGGGGCCATGAGTCAAGAGGGTCATCTGGGTAATTAGGATTGGAGTCATCTTTTGTTCCATGTAAAAGCCCATTCCACTGCTCGGCTTAAGGACTGAGGAGCTGTCATTATAGAGAAGAGGGAAGGATTATTGTAAAGAAGAACCCAGAGATCCAAAGGGTTGGGTATAAAATCATGATAGGACTCAGTGATTTCCAAGTCATGGTCAGAAAACACAGTAAAAAATGCACAGACATCATTTTTTCTCAGTGAGCATCGAGGACATACGGCCATGAATCGGTTTAGCCTCTTTTAACTTAGATCTTGCTTGTAATAATAATGTAACAATGTAACATAACAACGTAAAGTAACAATTTAGTATAACCACGTAACTAGCTCAAATACGTCAAACCCGTATACTTTTTTATACGTAACGTTACGACACAAAGTAAAGTCAACGGTGACTTTTGGTTTAACACAAACAGCGGTCTGCTGGATGAAAGCTGTTTGTTTGACCCATCAACCAGCTTTCCTGTCTGCCCTCCTCGCTTGTTAAACTCATTATTATACCACCTAACTTTCAATAACGGTCACTCGTTGTACTACACAATTCTCTGACCTGGATGCAAAAACATTCAACGTATCTGTGATTTGCCAACATTTATTTCCGGCGACTGGCTGATTTAAATCCCTGATGAATCACCTCCTGCTATTATCTGAAGGTTTCTTAATGAAAAATATCAAAGAGAAATACAATCGTATTTACCAGAGAAGCCTGATATTCGTATTGTATGAGTGAATAAGGAATAAATTGATGGTTGAACTGTCGGTCAATCAGCTCTTCGTCTTTCTTTCTCACCTCTGCATTCCCTCTCGCTGCTGCAGACGGACGGCTTCACAGAAGCCACCATGTGTGTGCTTGTGAGTGTTTCTGTGTACAATACATCATTCATGCCCGTCATCTTTCTTTCATGCCGGAGGGGAGAGTGTGTGTGGCTCGCCTGGGTTTCACTGATATGTTTGTTCACACGTGTACGTTGAGCGCAGATTGAAGCTGGTTGTAGTCGTCTCATCGTCCTGACAACCCCGACACCGGAGCATCCCAGCAGTCCGCCGCTCAAGTGACCTCCCTTAATCTCCTGTGATTGACACCTCTTATGATTTACGACGTCTCCTGCCCCGCGACGACTGACGGCTGAAACTCTGAATCTCCCCGAGGCCGCAGACTGGGGATGGAGATGAGGTGTGGGGGGGCAAGTCCCTCGGCTCTTCCTCCTCGGCTGTGCTCTCATCCAGCCTCCCGACCTCTGACCTTTAAACGCCTGACCTTCCTCGGATCAGTGTGCTGAATACGTCAGGTCAGTCAAAGGAGTACAACTTTAATATTTAATCTTTTTTTTCACTTTGAGTAATCCACTCTCACTCCTACCTATTCTATTGCCCCAAAGCAATGAGTGACAGATACATAGCACTCTATGAACATTTAAAGTGTACCAATCCCACACACACACACACACACAGGCTGATGCTGATTGACTGCTTGACATTGTGGGAAGCTTGATGTGGATCAGCCTCCTCAGACTATGAAATAATGATGCTGTGATCTCTCTACACTCCACTTCTGTCTGTCCAGTCCCTGATTTCTCCTCTTCATCATTCCTCCCTTTTCTCCCCCTTTTCCATTTCAAGCTCCTCTTGCTGTGTCTCCTTCTTCTTCTTCTTCTTCTTCTTCTTCTTCTTCTTCTTCTTCTTCTTCTTCTTCTTCTTCTTCATCACAAGGTTTATGAAAATGCTTTCAACATGATCATTCACCACGGACACAAATAGAAGCTGAATCCATTTTTAAAGTGTGTTTGTAGTCAGGTTAACTCATTTTAAGGTTAATGGTACAGAGGTTACCCGGCCTGGTCTCTTAAAACGTCCCATGAAATGAAACTGCATTGTCAATTATGTTTCAAAAGAACTGATTTTCTTTCCATTAGATTTGCTTTTGACGTATCACAAATATTTAATAAAAGTCAGTCCACATAGGGAGGAGGAAGGATAGATGGATGGCTGAAACACACAGGAATTAAGCTTCATGCCGCCCCTCAAAATAAAGACGAAAATCAATTAAGCAGAAATTAGAGGCAATTTGAAACTGATAATGTTGCTTAATTTGTACTGAATCTGCTTGAAATGGACACCTGATAGCAAGTTGCTTTCCTTACTTGTCAAACAAACAGTCTGGGTGGGACTATGACATGTTTCTATCTTATCTTGTAGATGTAGTTTGTAGTTAAAATTCAAGGAGGAATAAGAAAATATTTGCGTGTTTGCAGGAACGAACTGTGTCGTGGAACTTGATGTGAAAATGTTGCAGATTGTTATCTCAATGAGCAGAACCATCACTCTGGAGAAGATTCAGACTGAATCTGTTCAGGCTCTTTGCTCGATAGAATTTTCCTACTTTGCATGATGGCCTTATTTTGGAAAGCATCTAAAGAACGATCCTGTTGGTAAGTAAAAGGAAAGGTTTTAATACACTCCTGTAGGGTTGCTGAGATAAATAATTTCCCCATTTTCCATTTCTCCACTCTCATAAAAGCACGTCGGCATTAGCTCGTTACTTTTGGGGAGGAGGGATCGCAGGATGCTCGTATGCTTGTTTGTGTGTGGAAAAAGTGTGAAGTCGAGGCTGAGATGGCATCGAGCAGATCAAGGCTCCGCTGAAGGGATTAAAATAAAGAGCCGGTTGGTGAAAAGAGAACACCATGAATATTAGCAGAAAAACTGGCTCTTGTTGCTGTGCTTGTGCATGTTTCTTTGCGAGCCTCTGCTCGTGTGTGTGTGTGTGTGTGTTATGCTTTGCCTATAAGTGTGTGAGTGTCTCAGAGGTGTAGTAAAGGCAGGGAGTGGTGGTCTGGGGGAAGCAAAGGCAGACTAATGGATATTATACTAATGGGTGGCAGCAGTACGACTATACGATTCGGGCAATTAGAACAGGAAAGAGAAGGAGCGAGGATTGGTGATGATGGACCTGGAGTGACTGCTACCGTTCAGACCCCTGAACTAATGAATGCAGCTCATGTACAGACCATCATCTACACTGGATGTGTAGTGATTTTTCCCTTTAAAAAGTAAAACATTTCAGGGGAAAGGGGGAGATTCTAACAAAAACAAAAATACCAATAAAAACAGTGTTGGGAAGGATGCTGCATTTGATATTAAAAGCGAAAAGACTGTATAAGTCGATAATGATGTATACTTTTTTGAGGTGGCGAAGTAAAAGTTTACAGCTCTGGTTTACAGCTCTGTGATCTCATTTGTTCATTTGAGTGGAGCTGATCAGGTGGCTTCGTTTGATGAGTGACCAGTGTTGGGTAACGTTGCTTTTATAAGTTACATTACATTAACCTACTGTCTTTTAGATGTTATTTGTTATGTTTCAGTGTTACCGAGAGAAAAGTAACTTGCTAGAATAATTATGCGTTGCCAAAATGGCAACCCGTTTGCGATTCCTTGCCCACGTTGGTTATATTGTTCAGAGGGCGCGTGGCCCATTCATTCATAAGGTAAAATTAAAAAGCAGCCACGTCAAAAGGTATTGAAAGAAGATAAATGTAATAATTTCCAAAATTCACAGCATGTTTTTATCCAACAAAGTACTGCTTCAATCTGTATTTGTTGTTTAGCCTTTCAAAAAGAACAGACTGTATGCTCTCTACAATCTGACAGCGTCATAAATTACATTTATGTAACCACAATAACACTTTCCCTCCATTTTTCAGGGTTATGTCATTCAAAGCTTTAACCAAAAACCTCAATAAAAGCTTTGATTGTAAAAAAAACCCGAAAAAGACATTAGCTACAGCCCTAGTATCGACTCTACTGTCATTGCTATTATTTTGAGTTAGCAAATGTTTTTTTCCTCCATGTTTAGCATGATAGATATTTTATTAATGAAACGACCATATTTGAGAACTTAAGTAAATATCTGATTACTTGAATTGGAAACTACGTGTTACGTGTGTTACGTTACTTGTTACCACCAAAGTAATCTACGTACTCTCAGGCGTTACCGCCAACACTGTCAAATAAAGCCAAACCCTGAAGACAGTAGAAGTAATGCTTCGGAGAGTCAAGCCTCTGGTGGTAAATGTAGTCATTTTGTAATTGTACTGTACTAAAAACTTTTCCCATTCACTTCAATGCAGTGTTTCAGAGCAAGCTCAGTGGCCATGCATCTTAAAGGGGCACTCCAGCTATTTTACATCAAAGCCTGTTTACAAGTCTTATTTGTGCATTTTGAATTCGTATATTAAAATCTTAATCAGAACTGGAAAGCATGAAGTGAAATACACAAAACCTAATAATGTTTTCAAGGCAACAATTTAATGTACGATTATGCATTCAAGCAGCGCACAACTGCAGAAGTTGCTGAACAATATTAATAAATTCTTCAGACCACATGATGTATGAGTCTCCAGCAGTGAGCAGCGCCGGGTGGGTTTGGTTAACAGGAGAGGTTTTGACACCCCTGCACTAACTTTCATTACAGGCACTGAAACGCTGGATGCAATTTTAATGAAGCCTTTTCATAAACCTTTATACTAATGAACCACAGAGTCAGTTAGGGCGGCTTGCAGGGCAGAAACACTTGAGGGCGAGTTTGGAAACATTATATTCCGCTGCAGTCACAGCAGATCTGGATTATTCTGTTATTATTAGCAGCAGCAGTGGTGGGTCTGCGAACACTGCTGTGGTGGAATTATCAGATTGGATCAGGGCGGATATTCAGATTGAACTCCTCCAGTGTATATTTCATAGTAAGAACGCTTCACTCAGATTTTGCTACAAATGCATAACATATTCTAACATAATTCTATTTTAGAAGTTTGTCTTGAAAAGACATTATCCATGTAATGCACGGAAACTGAAAGTGAAACAAACCGGCTACAAAAGAGACACAAAACTACGACAAAAAAGACACGAAACAACTAAAAAGAGACGCAAAGTGACTACAAAAAGGCCAAAACAATTACAAAGTAAAACTACTTAAAGACACAGAAAAACTACAAAAAGCAACTAAGAGACTCAAAATGACTACAAAGGGACATAATGTAATTACAAACAGAAGCAAAATGACTAGGAAAAGAAAAATTGGTTGCAAAGGGACAGAAAACCTTTTAGCTGAATAGATAATATTATTCGTAATTAAAGCAGTAAAATGTTGATTTTTCTAAAAGAGAAACCAATTAGTTGTTCAGTCTTATTGTATTTTTGTATATTTACTATTACTTCTTCATAAAGCAAAAGTACTTTCTGTCTGATTATTCATTTAATCGATGGAATATTCTCAATAACCAAAATAATAGATGGCTGCAGCCCTAAAGCACTTTAAATGAACTGTATTTATCTTTAAAGCATGAAAAGTTGGCTTCATGCAAAAAGTACTACCAGTCAAAGTCACCAGAAAGAAAAAGGCATTTCCTAGTGACAGATTCTCCTTTTAATTAGCTTGATGATGTTTTGATTAGAACAGGTTGTTGAGCTCATTAGTGGAATCCTGTGTGTGTGTGTGTGTGTGTCTGTCTGTCTGTCTGTATCTGCATATCCGTGTGGGTTTCTGTGTAAATGCCTGCGTCTTAATTATTGGGAGGTGGTGTCATTTCTCCATCATGTCAGGAGGTTTGCCTCCGTTGCTCTCTCCGGGCCCTGCTGTCTGCCTCTGTCTTCATTAAGTGAACATCAGGTGCCAATTAGCTCAGAATAATTTGTCCCGAATATATATAAAAAAAATGGCTCTCTGCCAAGTAGAAACTGTAGTTGACTTGCTAACACAGTGAGATGAGCTCTGACTTCTACTGCCACCTGCTGGCAAGTTGGGTCTCTTACACATCCAAGTCGCCCACCTCTGCTCTCTGCTGGCAGGTGATCCACATTGAAGCTGATGGTAGCCTAAGGTGGTGTTGAGGCTGATCATGATCATCCTCCACCGCAGCCCGGTGGAGAGGTGAGTGTGAACGCCGAGGAGCTTCTGTCAGGAACAGAATTAGTTGTTTCTTTTGATACTTTTTGGCACCGGCACATAACGGGGAGAGACGGCGTACAAGTGTAACATACACCTGTTGTCAGAATCACCTTCCTGACGTGGGAGTTGCAGAAGACACATGTCTTTAAAATCAACAACTTGCCCTTTCATCTGCGCCGAACGGAGGCGGATTGAAGAGATCAAACACTTGAACTGGATTCACAGTTGAGCTCTTTCATCACAGGTGGCCGCTGCTATTTTTCTTTTTGACATAACAGGAACATCAAATGAATCTGTCCTCATATACATGACTGTTTTCTGCAGATAAATCAAGTGCTCGCTAGATTATTTACACGTTTTGATACAGATGCTGCATTTAGGTCTTTAGATCATGCATGTTTCTTTCTTTAATAAGTACTATAATACGTTTTATTCATGTGTCTTATTGTCTCGCTATACACTGTTTTCCATCTATGCAATGATAGTTTAAGACCACAGAGATCAGCAGCTGTTTTGCATCAGGACTTACCAAATGAAAAGGACAGTTATCTTTGGACAGTTCTGATAATGGATTGATCATTTGAGTCATTTATGAAGGAAAAAAAGGTAAAAAAAAATCTCTTGTTGAAGCTATTTAAAGTAATAATTTGCAACTTCTCCGTTTTATATGATTGCAAACTTAATATTTTGGGATGTTGTTGGTAGAACAAAAGGGGTCTAGTGAGGGGCATTCATCACTATTTTAAATAACATTGTCTTGATGTTTGAAATAGGTCCCTGATCCAAAGCTTGCATCTTTAAAGAAGAACTATGAATTTTAAAAATATCGGCCAATACACACAAATATATGTTCGATCCCCGTGTTTAACGAGAAGTCAACGTTGATTCATTTGTCACGTAAATTGCGTACCTCAGTAACGGCACTCAAAAACTATTTGAACCCAAACGAGGATTTTATCCGAAACGTTCTGTTGCCTAAACCAAACTAAGTTGTATCCTGTGAAGAGAAGTTTATTGTATGTATGTATGCAACAAGCAGGAATTGACACGTGTTGCAGGACTTTTGAAGAAAAATGCATGAAAAATGAGGAGTAACGTTTTGTAGGATATCATACATTGCGTGAGGATAACGTTGTTTGGACGAACGACCTGGTTTTGTTTGACCCATCCACCCCCGCTCCCCTCCCGCCCTGTGTAGACTGATCTGGCTCCTTATAATACGTCAGATGCTCTGAGTTTGAGAAAAAGGATGCTTTAAATTGGAGTTAGTTGAAAGCCCAGTGCGTCACATACAAACACTAAAGGGTGTCTGATCAAGCTGCGGTATTTGAGGCATTGGGAGTGAATCAGGTTGCCTAAAATCAAGTTTGAACCCTCAAACAGGCCTTTAAGTCTCTCATGAAATGAGGAACGGGCAAAATGTCCTCACTTTCCAAAGTGTCCTCGCTTTCCTAAATGTCCTCACTTTGAAGGTCTAAAATTTGAATTGGTCCTCACAAAGATAGCTGAACAAGTACGCTCACAGACACACACAGAGGGATTATCCATTATTGGTAGCAGTGGTCTCTGTATAAAGTACCGCTCTTGCTGAATAAGACATATCTAATGTGCAATTCAATAATTCAACATACAGTTACATGCATGCGCACGCACACACACACACACACACACACACACACACACACACACACACACAGAGAGGAAATGCATGTGGCTGTGCCTCTTGTTACGCTGCGTCATGGTAAAAAAAAATACATATTTTCTGATCTGAAACATCAATGAAACATTGACCTGATGAAATGTTGTTTTTGTCTGTGATCACAACAAAGTGCACGTTGAAAAATCATCAAACCTCACACAACTAGTGGGTTTAGTTGCTATAGCATCTGTTGATGTTAGGTATTTTATTATTTTGACTCTATTAATATGTTCAGCAGATTAATTACAGTGTTGCATTTGTAATATTAAAAACATCACAGTGAGGAACTTGCAATTAAAGCTACTGATTATCAGGCATCAAGGAGGGATTAAATGTGAGTAAATGGTGCATTCAAGGACAATCAGAAGAGCAAGAACCGTCATCTGCCCAAAAAAACAAACAGTACTTGTTACTACAAGTAGTTACTTGAACACAACTATGCCTAAAATTTTAAGGCGATAAAATGTCCAAAGAAAAATGTCAATAGATTGTTTTTTTCAAATCAATCAAAGTTTTTTTTTTTTTTTTTCACAAGACCGAAATGAACTGAAATCGCCTTGAAAGGTTAGAAATCAATTAAAAAGCGCACACTTTGAAAAATAATCCACAGAGACACACATCCCTCGCCCCTCATCTCCTCTGAAGCCCCTTTGACCTGCACCAGTGCCCGACTCTCATAGACCCCGCCCACCCAGCCCTCACCAGGCCTGAACCAAACGCACCCCCATGAGAGCTGGCTGGAAGTGTATGTGTGTGTGTGTGTGTATGTGTGTGTGTCCCAGAGGTGCAGGGGATTAGCTGAGGTCTCTCTGGAGGGGTCATTAGACAGCTCTGATTATCTCTGACACACACACACACACACACATGCATTGATCTATCTCGGTACACTCACATCTGTTTACGGGAGGAAATCTGACACCTCATCAACTCAACCTGTGAGAAGTGTGTGTATGTGTGTGTGTGTGTGTGTGTGTGTGTTGAGATCATCAATATGCATTATAGTGGCTTAACAACAATGACAGAATCGAACAAACAGACCGACCCAGGCTGACATCATGATACAACGTCAGTAATGATGATGATGGGGTGTGTGTGTGTGCATGTGCGTGTGTGGCCACACTAAGCAACTGTGGAGTGACTGAATAAATTTGGACCGTTCCCAACTCCACTTATCAATAATCCACATATCAGTTTTACATCTTTCTCTGGAATCTAAAGGTTCACTGCTTCATTCTCCAAGAAATAGAAACCCGTCATCACTTAACGTTTCAGTTGTTTTATTGCGCTCAGTTTTTATGATTTTCTTTTTAAAGGTGGAAGTCTCCGTTTAAAACAAAATGCTCTCTTCCTTCCAGCAGAGGGAGCTGTGACACACTGATAGAAGAGGAGCAGGCCACTAAACAGCAGTCAAAAACAGGTTGCCAGTTGCGTTCACACATGGCTGTAAATGTGTCTTGTATCTATTTCGTCAACATGTGATGGATCATATTATTTAATAATAAAAACTCCAATTTAAAATGATTGAACTCTGACTTCTTAGCTCACAGACCACATGATGGAGGTGAGAACAGAGAAACGAGCACAAATACACGGATTTTATTATCACATCACTCTGAGCCCACATTCACGTAGAAATACTGTAAATACGTTCCAGTGCGGTAAAGGTCTTCAGCCGATGTGTCATCACATGAGGTAATCTGTATTACTTCGTGCTCACAAAAGGCTTTTTTATAATCTATTTTCACAAACATGCAGAAGAACTTCCCAAGAACTGTCAACCAGACTTTGATGTCTAGAATCGGTGCAGATCCTCTTCAAGGTTTAGTCAACGTTAGGTGGGTTTTAGGTGTGTAGTAGTTACGGTGAATGTGAGACTTTTAGACACAAATACAAGTAAAATTTTCTCACAAGTGATAAAAACCAGCCTGTGTGTGTGTGTGTGTGTGTGTGTGTGTGTGTGTGTGTGTGTGTGTGTGTGTGTGTGTGTGTGTGTGTGTGTGTGTGTGCTGGTATGACAGAGAGAGTTTATAGATGTGAATGTCAGTGTTTGGACAGTCAGTTAGCTTTAGCGTCCATCCATCACAGTCTCATACAGTAACTGTCAGAAGGAGCCTGGTCAAAGGTCGCTCCATATCGGAGCTTTTGTTGCGATAATCTCAAGGAAAACAAACTAAAGTGAGCAATGACAAAGCAAACGGCCACACACATCCTCCTTCTCTCTCTCTCTCTCTCCCTCTGTCTCTCTCTCTCTTTCATTCTTCTGTATCAATCAAATTAAAAAGGCATTTTTTAATATCAATCTCTGTGGATTAAAAAAGAACATTCCAAGCACACATTCCTCAATTTAAAAGATGAAATAATTCCTATATTTCAGGAAAATTACTTTACCAGCAAAGACTATGGCAACGGCAGCGATAGAAAAGGAAGCGTGGGGTTTAAGTGCAGCAGACTTTGAGACGATCACTGCTCCACAGTCGACCAACCAGCCAGACCTGAAGGACCAAACGCCACCAAACTGCCCTAGAGAGGAGAGCTGAGATGGAAGCTAAGCTAACCCAGCTAGCACCTGAGGCTACTACCACTACCCAGCATGCTCCTGGCAGTCTGATGTCCGGTCGCAAAAACATAAGATTGGATGAAAGAAGCAGGAGGTTGGTGACTGTTGAGCCCACATCTTCACAGAGACCTGGATCCATCGTGGTCCTGGATCAGGTGGCACATTACGGGGGGACAGCAGCAGAGAGCAGGACTCTGGTGTGACCAGAGGAGGAGGACTCTGGTATGACCAGAGGAGGAGGACTGGTGGGACCAGAGGAGGAGGACTCTGGTGGGACCAGAGGAAGTGGACTCTGTGTTCACATCATGATGCTTGGTGCTCAAACACAGTCACAGTTGATGGGCAGTGTTTTGTTCCTCCTGTTGAGTTTTGAATGTGAAGATGTCGGCCATATTATCTGCCAGATTGTTGCTGTGTTTACATTCCTTATGATGCAAATTCAATAAAGATGGACTACAGGAATGAACTACTGGTTTTGTTTGTTTGTCATGTGTTGTGTTACAAATGGGCTAAAACTGAAGTTAGTTGTGCCTTCCTGTGTTGCATAATGACAATAAATGATCCTTAAATATTATAAACCTCTATAAACCATTGCTCACTCTATCACCTGGGTTTCTATTTCATCCTCTCTACAGTCACTGCAGCAACACGTCCGAACAAACCACATCCAAAGACCTCTAAAAGGAATCAAGGCATTTCCGTTGGATGCATCACAAAATGCTGCAAGTGGCTGAAAACTAAAAGTGTCTGTAGAAATGATGAAGCAACAAGTAGCTATACATCAGCAACAGATTTATATTTCTTTGCGGTTGTGGTTCAAGATTCATGTAACGTAACCTGTGTTGATCGTGGGATGTGGTTATAGTTATAATGTTTAGCTTATCATTTAAGAAGTGGTGTAGTGTAGGGAACATGTAGGGAACATGCAGGGAACATGCAGGGAACATGCAGGGAACATGTAGGGAACACGCAGGTAAACAAGAGAGCTGGTGTGAGAGTAAGTTTCAAGTTCGAGCAGCTTTCACTTACCAGGACCAATCATTACACTTCATGGGGAAGTTTAGTGTTAGAGAGTGATGACGGGCGAAAAACCTATTTTATAATTTGTGTTATATGGAGTTTTTTTTATTTTCTTAAGGTTTTACAGGATGTATCTTCAAATTGAGACAAAGTGAGGAACATTGCTTGATAATATTATGTATTTTATGGATACATTTCATGCATATTTATGTTCGGTACTTTCACGCTCTCCTCTGTCTCTCTCTCTCTCTCTCTCTCTCTCTCTCTCTCTCTCTCTCTCTCTCTGTCATTTCCTCCACATGCGTAACTAATCCAGATCTTTAAAATGAGCATTGTGTGCAGGCGCGTGTGAGCACGTTTCTGAGTCTGAGTCAGCGAAGTTTCAAAGGCCGGCACACGTCAGTGATGAAGTCATCCCGACGCCCACTAAAGGCACGTAGAGCAACGTCGCCTGAGAACAAGAGTGAGTGGAAAACTCCTCTCTCACATTCTGCAACACTCAACCTCTGGTCCACTGAAACACTCAACTGTAATGCTCCAATTAGTGGTCGACAGACGGCTGTTCACACCGTCTGACGTCTGAAAAACGGTTTTCAACTTTTCCAAACTAAAATACCGCAAAAACCTCAGCAGTTTATTTCCTCATATTATCTCCCTCAGGGGGAAACATGGCAACACTTTGGTGTTTAACTGGTTGATTAATTAGAGCCGTCGAACAAAACTGTTTTTCTAATCCACAGAGTTATTGCAACAGAAGTTAATATACGCGTATCTTGAGGTTTTGGAGTAATTTGTAAGTAAGTAATTCTTCTGTTTAGAACAAGAAAATGACTAAAGAGCTTCTTTAAAAATAGATTATATTATCTTCTTCCCTGCAACACACATTGTTTTTATCTCATCAAATGTATTTATTCTAAGTGCATTAAATAAGTAAAACAGCATATGCCTGACAGAAATATAAAACGTTAAGTGAAAGGGACAGTACATCTTACATTTAGGCAACAAAAGTAAAAGAACACAAACGTCACCTTGTGAAAGCACCGTGTGTGTTTTTACCCCGACCTCCTTCCTACTTGGACTAATTTGAACTTATTTGTGAAATATTAAAAATAACATGTAATCCTCATCAAAATGTGTTTCCCACGCAACGTCATTCACGATGCACTTTAGTTGTAAAAGAACATAATTGTGCCTCAAATATTGGTATATTTGTTCTGTGGCACTACTCTTGCCATATACCCAACTTTGTTTTGTCCCTCAATGGATTCCTACCTACCTAACATCGACACTCCGATCCAGTTTTGTATTTAAATGTTTAAAAAGAACTCCATGTTGCTCTGTGGACTACAAATATCCTTACACCCTTAATACTATTTGGTTGTATTTGTACATGCATTGTGTCACATGGCGAGATATGGCATTTGTGCTGCATTCACGTGGTGTCAGAAAAATTGGAAAAAATGTTTCCCAGCTGGGAAAATTTGAGGGAACACCCCCACAAGTCGGAACAACAACTCAAAAACAAGTATTATTTATGCAATTAATACAACACAGCATCCGTGTTGTTTCCACATTCCGACCTTAAGCTCCTGAACACATTCGAGTTGGAAGAACGCCTTCCCAACTCGGGATCTGGGACCGTCCAAGGAGCACCTGAATGCACCGCTGTCTGTGCTCTGTGAATGTCATTCTCGTGTTCTTCTAAATTGCTTCTCATGTGTTTCAGTGTCGGTGTGTCTGTGAAGACCTGCAGGTGTTCAATGCTGCCTATAACTAAACTGTTATGTTGCTGCTGGTGAACTTCTGATATCCAGCGCTGTGGGGTTTTGTTGTTTCTTACCAAAATCTCCCAAGTAAGACGACAGACAAAGAAAGATGTTAACACCATTTAAATAAATAATGTATTAAGTCGAGTGTTTCTAATTTCTTTCCACTTTACAGCCCTGATCTGAACTGATCCCATCACAACATGGTCTGTAGTTTTCAGACACAGTACTGTCTAATCCACCAGTTTAGCTTTTTTAGTTTACATCCTGGATCATGTTCGTACAGATCTTATCAATAAACCTTTTCGGCATTCATTTTGTAATCAGATCCACCATTGTAGAAATATTGGAAAAGAGTCTTCCACTTGAAACAGACTGAAGGTTCAGCGTATTCATCCGTTGGGAGTTTAAAAGGTCTCCCTACATTTGTAGAATTAAAGTTAAAAAGATTCAAAAAATGTCCTCCTGTTTATTTGATGCGTCTCTGCTCAGCGGCCTTAAGGAGTCTGGTGTCTGTTCCACAGTCAACCAGGCTCAACAGATTATCTCACTCATTATTAATGGCTGTTCATTTATCACATAACACCGCTGTAGCTAATCGGCTTCCTAGATATGTGTTGTGTAACCTGCTACTGTCTGAAAGGAAAGCCACACCACCAGCTTGTTTTTAAGTGTCTTTAGATCCGTTTAGACATTATCACTCGCTGGTCTCACAGAAGCACCAACTGAGATACTAGACTTGGTTCAGGCTGGTCTCATCCAGCATTCTTAGCTACAAAAGATCATGCGCCATTATTGGTGGCCCAAGAAATCATGTCGCATCTTATCTATGTAATCATGAATGAGGAAGTATAAAGACAGCAAAAGGCCACAAAGGGCAGGTGGGAGATGAGGTGATGAGTGTCATCTCAGGTCTCCGGGGGTTTGCCTGCCAGCAAGTGAAGCGCCACCTGGCTGTCACCGCATCTGTTTACTGTTGCATTGTGGTCCGCGGTGCTCCTGTTGACACGCTGAGTGTCGTGACGGGGTGAAGTTACGCTGGCGTGACACCCTGACACTCGCTGTGAGAACCAGAGAGCCTGATGCTCTGTACGGTGTGTGTGTGTGTGTGTGTGTGTGTGTGTGTGTGTGCGTGTGTGTGTGTGCTGCCGACATGTGTAAATATCCAGTTGTCTTTGACGTTTCATCAATAAAAAAAGGAGTTATTGTGTTTGGTTCAAAGTGAATCATTCACCTCCTGAAGTTTCCTGCCAGTCAAATCAACTGGGATGACTCAGGAAACCTTCCACTGTTTCACTTTTGTTTACCTTTTGTACAGTTGACTCTTGTCAGGGTTCCAACACATCCTGGAAAACCTGGAAAACAGTGGACCAATTTTCCAGTCGTGGAAAACACATGGAAAATATTGGAAAAAGTCAAATGTCCTGTTTCAAAATTCTTCTATTTTCCTTCAGCAGAGAAGGAACTACTCATCTATCAGAGCTTCCCAACACGCCATCTGACAGGATTAAGTTACCTTCAGGATGTTGACGCTCAAGCGGTGGATTCTGGACCAGAGTACGTTTGTGGAAATCCTGTGAATACACGTCACATGGCAGCACATGCAGGCTACTAATCAAGTGACCAAAAGTCTAAAGATACATTATCCTTCAAATGCTGGCTGGTAACCATGCTGTTTTTTATTAGTATTATAGCAATCTGTGATCAATTTGTAATAATTTGTCAGAAAAATAAGAGATGATTTTATAGATACAATAGAAAAAAGTCAAAGTATAGTATGTCGAAAAAAGTCAGTAAAAAAAGGCGAAATCAGTGAAAATGATCTCGAGAGAAGAGTGGGAACCCTGGTTGTGTTCACTTCAAGACAAAAGAAACAGCTTTTGTTTAATGTCTTCTGTGCTGTTCAGAGCAATAATTCACATAAAACACACACACACACGTGTTGTGTATCAGTTTTGGCACAGTTGACATTGTTTCCACAACAGGAATAACAGGTTATGAAAAATTAGGACAAATGTGATCATAGCACTGAATGAATACCGCCCCCCCCCCCCCCCCCCCCCCCCCCCCCCACCCACCCACCCACCCACACACACACACACACACACACACTAATATCATTCAGTCTGAAAGGGACTTTCATGACTTTCTGTTTTCTCTTTGCTTCAGGGAGTGAAAAAGTTGAGCAAACTATTTTTAAGTAAACCAGTGAATCATAAAATGTGGATGAAATGGAGAAACCCTGTGAAGCAACTAAACAATCGGTGACTCAATACTCCTGTTAGTGTGTTTTATTTTATCCTCACACACACAAACTGTAGTTGTTTAACAATACAATGAATGCATTAATTCTCATACTGTTTACCATTTCAGCTCCAACCGACATCACACAGCAGGCTGGTCTCATCCAGCATTCGTAGCTAAACCTACGGAAAATCAGGTGCTGTAATTATGGATATCCCACAACAAACAGGGTCCAACTAACAGCCATCTTTCAGCCTGGAGTTCCCCGTGTAAATTGAGAAGTCAACGCTGATTTATTTGTTATATAGTTACAGCATATTTGAACCCAAACAACAATCTTTTCCTAAACCTAACTATTTCCATTGTTTGAGGAGACTTTGCACTCAGCTAAACACATTTGAACACTTTATCTTCTTTCTTTAAACTGTCACCTGTGATTTGTCATTGTCGATTCTGACGTAACATTTTTTTGTCGTTTTTGTAGATCAGCATTGCGTTGACAAAGAAAGCTTCCTCTTTCATTCTACTCAGAACCCTGCGCTGTCATAGCGGGGTCTAATGCCGAAATGCACTGCAATGTCGCCCAGAAATAATGTTTACAACAAGACAGGCGAGAAAAATGTGCCGTGTGGGTGTAGGTATGCAAGTATTACTCAATGGATACTATGGACTACTATGGACACTATACACCCACCTCAGTGCAGGTCACTGCTTCTGATGCAGAGCTAGCTCCACTTCCGCCCCAGAGATGCATTGCTCAGCCTTTTAATAGCAGCAGAGGCGAGTTTATTGAGCCACTTGTGTGTAAAGGAGGTGTTGTGACATAAAAAAGGTGAAGTGCATACCCACGCTGACCGGACTCGGGCACCACATCCCTGAAAGAGCACGCCACATTAAGAATCACTCATTACCAGTTAACAGGTTAAACCAGTTTCACGGATGAGGAAACACTTCACTTGATTGGTTCTTATCTTTTTTCTTGCAGCACCCACTCAGATCTTTTACAGTGTGTGCAGCTCCCTCCCTCGTTGTGTAAATACGTGGGAGGAGGAACTTTCCTGTGAATTAAGAAATCGTAATGCTGGTGATTCCAATCTATACACACCTGTGAGGCAAGGAGTTTACATCCTCTAACATCTAGTCAGTTATGACCGTTGTTTAAATAGATTAGCTGCTAAATGGTGAGAACTACTTTCCCTTTTGTCCATTTCAAGAAATGTTTACACTTAGGCATTACATACTTTGCATAATACACAGCCAAGTCTGCTGAAATTAAAAAAGCCTATACAAAAAAAAGACGTCTATTATGTTTCAAGCAAAAAGAAAATTCTCCCAGATTATGTTTGTTTTTGACGAATCACAGATCTGTTTCTAATCATTTTTCATTTTCTAATATGGCGACTGCCATAATCCAAGATGGCGACGGCTAACTTGCCGAACTCAAGGCTTCAAAACGGCAGTCTATTAACCAATGGGTGACATCACGATGACTACTACAATCTATGGTTGTGGTACCTGCTGCTGCTTTTTCAACATTAATGTACTATAAAAATGTATAATGTTTTGAAGCTCAACTGATTTGTACAAAATGGTACCGTAACACTAACTGTCTAAATCCTCCTGGTACACCCTTGGGAATTGTCGCACACAGCGAGCCTGTCGCACACACTCGTGGTGATTAAGTGTCTCAGAGAGAACCAGGTGGCCGATGGGAAGAAACGGCTGCAGCAGGACAAAGCAGGAGACAAAAGCAGCACATTTGGAATTCTTGTGAGCCTGTGGGGAGTTTTTTCCACTTTAAACAATGAAGAGTTAATAATAGCTCAGCCCACCTCCCTGTGAGCCTGGTAGTCGTCCCCCTCACCTTCCCCCTGTTGGCTTCTCCCTCTCAGACAGGTGGAGGTGTAACTTGATATATGCTGGGAGCTTTCGGTCTTCAGGGGTTAAAACAGCAAGCAACAATCTGCTGTTTTCTGGAGCGCTAAATATATTGCTTGGAGTAGAAAAGGATTCCCCATATTAGAAAAGTTTAAAAGCTGCTGTGATGACACACATTTTCATGGTGAAGAGTTCTGCTTTATGGATCCAGATCTGTCTGTTGGATCAGAGGATCTGTGTCAGTGTGTTATTACAGGATGACACTGATTTGCAGCTTTCAGGCCCTCGCAGTGTGGTGGAATGGTGTGGGTTGCCTCGGCCCATTATCAGCAACAGGAAACGAATAACTCGGCATCCAGTGTGTGCTCTGCCCCTACCTTCCCTCCTGCCCTCAGCGTGATGATGTCACCAACTCACTCATATCTCACCTGAAGGAATTCCAGGACTTCCTGGTACCCAAATATGGTCACACATCCTGCAGGATTATCAGCAGCTTGGGGGTTGCGAAACACATTTCTTGCTTTCTATCTTCCTGCTTGAAGCTTTTGGCAAGAGAGATACAATGATATGCAAATACTTAGTAACCAGCCTTTTTACTATTTGTCAGGTTTTTTCTAAAGTTTGTTTTTATTTACTTTTAAATCTGGAATACATTAAGTGGTTATGAATACAAATTTCATTTTAGTATTTTATTCCCAGATGATCACTAATGTCCTCCTACATGAGTGGATATAGCTTGACTTACTTATACTTGATTATGTGTCCATTTTAGAATATAGTATTTTGACTGACACTACATGGACGGACCTGCTGTTTGTGGATTGTTTACTATTCAAACTTCCTTTGAGAAGTACCCTTTCTACACACAGTCTGAAAACATATTGCTATATTGCAAAGCAAGAAATATTTCACCATATTGGCCCATGTATTGCTGACAATACATGAGTCTGATAGTTACAGTAATATAGTTCCCCTCCTGCATTGGTTTAAAATGTGTCTTGAGTTCTCAGGCTCACAGTATATCCTTCAAAATCGTTTACACTTTTACAGCCTGTTTAGGCGCTGGAGAAAATGTTGGCATGGTATGTTTCTGCAGAACAATTGACAAAAGTACTACAAAGTGACGAAGTATGTCAAGCGGCTGCTATTGAAAGTTATGAGGTATAACAAGAATAACAAGTGAGAATGTTGTGGTGGGGTGGTAGACGGGTCAAACAATCGCAGGACTTTCAGCCTGGAGACCGTTGTTCATGTCCCATGTGAAGCCACAAGTAGGCGCTGACTACGTTGCTTATTTACGGTTGTTACATTATTATTTTAACACAAACCGTGATCTTTTTTCTAACCTTTACCAAATACTTTTGTTGTTGTTTCGAGGCTGATATGAAACGTATTCATGAGACGTGTTTTTGGTTCAGACATTTAACTTTTCTGTGGTTTGTGGAAATGTATAATGGCAAAAATAAATTCTGGCAACTGGTTTGCTATATTGCAATGCCAGCAATATGTTGCAAACTTTCCGCCCAACCTCACCATATAGTACAATGTATTGCTGACACATATGAGTCTCATAGATAGAATATATGGCCATAAACTGACTTCTGATAAGACATATCAGCATATTAGTACTTAATGATAATGGTTTAACATGTGTCTCAAGTTTGCAGGCTTACAGTTTATCCTTACCAATCATAACTCTTTAGCAGTTAAGGGATTTGAGACTTTCTACCACAAACTATAAACTGTTCACAAAAGAAATGGAGTGAAATCTTTGAACAAAGACGTCCAGCTGTTATAAACAGTTTTCATTTTAATTAGTTTAGCAATATTGTAAGTAATACAAAATTACTGTGAAGTATAATTACAATTGGAATTTGATTTGTAATGTTATGGAAAGTTAATTATTCCATATTATAGGTACTGTTTGTGTTTGACAGCGTGTATGTTGAGTTTATTATGCCATAAACTGTGTGTAACCATAGATTTAATTACATTCTACCTTTAGACATCATTTGATTGCTCATGGTCATTTCTTGATATCGCAATGCTGAGTAATGTGGCTGTGTTACCTGTAGACTACAATAGATGGTAAAGGCTATAAACTGCTGTTTTCCTGTTAGCACAATCAATAAAATGATTGCAGCAGTGATAAGTGCACTGCCATGTCTGGACAGATAAGGACTCTAAAGTCATCATGCTTTGCTGTCACAGGAAGTGAGGCGTCATCAGCATATCTGATAACCTGGCAGTGATCCAGATGATATTGTAAAACTGTTCATTATTCATCTCCTAATCCTGTGACATTTTAGTCTTATTTTGGAAGTCTTTTACTGAACACTTTATAAAAATGTGGCATTTCCATTCCAGTCCAAACATGGACGCATCACTGAACTGGGCACAGGCCCAGGGGTCTTGCAGGTTAGGGGGCCCCTAGGCCAGGAACTCTCTTATAATGCTAACATCAAATAGATGCAAAACGACCAAAGAGATACACAAAACTAACAAATAAAGATGCAAAACTACCAATAACAGACGCAAGACTACCAAAACAAAACACAAAAGAGACTACAGAAAAAAGACACTACAAAGAGATACAAAACGACCAAAGAGAAACGCAAAGCAACTAAACAGTTACACAGACAAGCTACAAAGAGATGTAAAACAACCAAAAGAAGACACAGAGCAACCAAAGAGATGCAAAACGTCTCCAAAGAAATGCAAAAAGCCCCAAAAGATGTCTCTTTGAATCTGGGGCTCTTGCTCTTATGAAGGAGGGGTGGGGGCCCAGGAGCCCATTGTCTCATAACCCATCCCTGAACATGTTTGACATATTGTAAACTAAACTTCTCGTATGTTCATTTACGTGTGATTCACATCTTTGACAGCCTCCTCCTCCATTGTCTCCTTTCATTCCATCTCCTCATCCCACCACGACAATGTCTCACCTCTGCACATGCTCCTTGTAACTGGCGTAATGACGTATAGCAGCTGTGAGTTTACTCAGATCAATGCTTAAGCTCTTACCTTAAAGAAAGGTAAACAGGCCTGTATTGGAGGCGTCATTCCTGAGAACAATCAGAGGCTGTTCACAGGTTCCTCCCTCAGTCAATAAGCCTCCAAGTCCAAACTGAGCCAATCAGAGGTTTTTGTTTCATCACACCCACTATTCACTAGAACAGCACAACCACAATGGAAAGAACCATTCACCCCATTACTATAATTATCACAATCATCAACATTATCTTTGCTGTCCATTCATTATCATCATGATTCATTTCCTTATGTAGGCCAGGAGCTTGTGACTCCATCTTCTCAGTCATAGGGATCATTTTTATACGCATGCAAGATGCTCACAGGTCATTTTTTGCAAGTCAAAGTCAAGTCTTATGTCTTTGAGTTAGAGTCCAAGTTAAGTCTCATGTCTTTGAGCTAGAGTCCAAGTTAAGTCTCAAGTCTTTAGTCACAAGTCAAAGTCAAGTCTCATGTCTTTGAGCTAAAGTCAAAGTCAAGCCTCAGGTCTTTGAGCTAGAGTCCAAGTCATATCTCAAGTCTTAGAGGGTAAAGTCCAAGTCATGTATCAAATCTTTGAGCTAAAATAAGACAAAATAGAACTTTATTAAATATCTTGAGTTCAGCTAGAGTCCAATTTAAGTCTCAAGTCTTTGAGCTAGAGTCCAAGTCAAGTTTCACATCCTAAGGGGCAAATCCAAGTCAAGCGGGAAGTCTTTGGTCACAAGTCCATGCCAAGTCTCAAGTCTTTGAGCTAGAATCCAAGTCTCAAGTCTTTAAGTTAGAGTCCAAGTCAAGTCCCAGGTTTTTGAGCTCAAGTCCAAGTCAAGTCTCAAGTCTTTGAGGGGCAAGTCACTGTGTGTGCGACTTTACGCAGACTACCCATCTCTGATGTGAGCATGGTCCACTGGCTAGCTAATTTTTTTCATAAGTTTGATCAGATGATTTTTCCCTGAAATCACGACTCTGAATTAGTTTGATGGTCCTGCGTCTTGACTGAATGGTCTGGTGTGTGTCTTCTCATGATTAGAATTTTTAATAACAGTTAAATCCGTCGTTTCATGTGTCTTTGGTTTCCCACAATGTTTTAAATAATTTGAGATTTGGAAATCCTCTAGCGTGCACCAGGCCTGACCCGTCTGGAATCTTTTTAATCCAGTCAATATCTTTTCTCTCATGAATGATTAAAAAAACAAACAAATGAAAACCAACAAGACAAACATTACTCAACACAAATACACTTAAAGGATGGTGGGTGGTAACATTTACTTCAGGTCAGCCCGTTATACCTGTATGGATGTGTAGGATGATTCTGCAGGTTACGGTTCATTGCCAGTGTCAATGCAGGACGTAGGGTGCCCTTAATGTAGCGAGGGGTAAAGTAAAGGAGTGGTGAATGGATATTTAGCACCACAGTTTGTATCCTGACACAAGTCCCGACAAAAGTTTACCTTAATTTAGTTAAACTGGAACTTTAACTGGGTGTTCTTATTTTTTAAAATGCTTGTACTTCTTATAGACAGTCTGTGGGTTCCACACAATGTTGGGCCGAGGTTAAGTATTGTACAAAAGAAACGCACGAACGAGGATCTTATTTCACAACAGCCCTTCATATGTACATGTGTGTGTTCCAATGCCGAAGACTCATTACATAAGATGTGTCAAGGTGTGTGACTATACTGCTGATCAAAAGACATCACAGTATGAATTATTGGACCAGTCAATCCCCTGACGGCCCTTGTTTACACAATGGTTATGCTGTCGAGGTACAGTCAACTGGTTTTAGAGATTAAACTTCTGTGTCCAAAAGCACCACACCTCACTTCTTTCCTTTTATAACGGCTAGAACGTACTGTCTTCAGCCAACAGACAGTTTCTCCACCGTCATGTGGAAGTCCATAACCGGCTTTTCTCAGGACTGTGAGGAAAACGAAACACCTGGGGGAAACATTAGCAAGAACGAGGGTAACATGCAAACAGCCCCATCCATCCAGCCAGCGGGTTTAAACCCAGGACCTTATTACTACGAGGCTACAACACCATGCATGTAACTAAACAATATAATATATAATATCTGCTAACTTTGAGATACTGGTCATTTAAATATTTACATTTAATGCTACTTCATATATTTTACTCTACTACATTTCAAAGGCTAATATGTACTTACAAAACATCGGGACCAGTTCATTAAATATAATACAAAAGCATCAAGTGAATTATCTCCACCTTGACTGGCTGGAACATTGTGATGGCACGTATACGTTTAGTAACAAAATACGTAAACACGTTGCAAATATGCAAATTCAACAGCACTTTGGGACACGAACACTGGTCTCCTGGTTGAAAGTCCTGTTTGTTTAGATTCCTTGCTTTATAGTTAGATGTGGTCGTACTCTGCCGCTGCGAAATGTGATAGGACTTCATGCAGTGACGACTGCTGTAAAAAAAACCCAATTGATTTCTAGAGACAAAAATAAAGTTTGTAGCTAACAATCTGCATGCAATGACAGGACACATGGGGAGAGAGGGAGACATGCCACCAGGCTCCATCGGTGTTTTCATTTCATTTTCATCAAATACTGTTTTGGAAAAGTTTGACGCAAACAGATGTTTACCTTTCAACTCTGCCGGCATCAAACAAAAGGACACCTGTAACTCTTTTTTACCACAAACATGATGACACACATCAGCTGGCAGCACATGTGGCCGGTGCGCCAAAAGGAATTCTTGGCAACAGCAATTCCTCCACCCACGATGCATTCTTCTTTTGTCATCAGATTGAACTTCAACACTCAATGAAACACAGCCAACTTGCATTTGTATATACTTGCAACACTGATGAAGGTTGCTTGTAATTCACGAGGATGTTTTGCTGAACGGGATCATGTTGTAAAAACAGATTGTGGCCCAATAAGGGAGATGTGAAACCCAGAAATCTCCTAATAATCAATCAGGTTATTGGTATCAACACTTCTATCAGCTCCATGCAGATGTATTGTCTTATACTGATTAGTGGGTAGGGAAATCATACATGTTTCCTTGAACGGAAAGTCATGTGAGCAGAGATGTGAAGGGCGTTACCTGTGTCCTCATCTGGCCTTCGTCTAATAACAACACACCGCTGCTGGAGAGACCGAAGAATGCAGTGTGTCCAGTGTCTTCTCTCTCAGCCTCACATCGTTCCCTCCATTTGAGTGATCCTCACTCCATTTCTGTCTTTCCATTCACATTTGTTTCCATCCCCTCTTTCTCTTTGTTTAATTCTGTCTGTTACTATAACTTGTCCTTTATACAAACATAACAAATGCACACACAAATATTACAACTGACAGAATGTTAAGTGGCCATACAGGTTTTGCTTATGTTCCAAGTTGCAGCCTGTTGTTCTTCAATCTAGTTTTCATTTGACTTCCATGTCAATTCCAATAATGATAATAATGAAAAGGTAGAGTAGATAATAAGGGTTTCCAGTACAGCACATCAGAGGATATTAAATAGAATTTGGGAAGCCTGTTTTATGTCACAATGATAAATCACAGAGCGATGCAAGACGGAGTGAAGGAGCCTCTTTATGAAACTGAGAAGAAGGAACACGCCTGGAGCAAGAGTCTGTAGCTATTAATCTGCACTGGTGTGACACCGTGTCACTCCGATTACATCATTTGGCCACCGTCATTTTGCTTTTTGTATTTTCGACGGACGATACAACGCTAAACTGTAAGTGTTGTCTCACAGACTTTACTCACGATAAGGAGAGTCAAATAACCATCGGCAAGACAATGGCAGATATCTGTCAATATTTTGGATCCAAACACAATGCTAATATGGAGCCTGATGAAGAACTTTGTCCGATGAAGGTGGCTGCATCTGGAGGCATCACTTCTAACCTACACACACACGCACACACACACACAAACACACACACACACACAGACACCTTCATTCGCCAGACTCTAGACAATATTTGTGAATCCACCAGACGTGCCACAGTAGTTCAGAGGCGTCCCAGCAGCAACTCTGCTAAAAACACGCATTAAAGCTCGACAGCAGAGGCCAAACACCACAGACTGTATAAGAAGTGGACTTAGTCATCTTGACGTCACCCTTTGATTTGTGGACTGATGTTTTGAAGCCTTGAGTTGACAATTTGGCCGTTGCCATGTTGTTTGTTGCAGCCAGTGAACAGGAAGTGGCCATATTAGGACTGAGGAGGAGTGACGTAGAGACGCCGTATACGTCTCTGGTAGCAACCTGTCAATCACCGTGTAGCCCCGCCCCTAAAGCATACCCTGCTTTATGGTCTGTTTGACTCTAAATGGACCATCATTTACTAAATGAACATCATGCTGTATTGAAGAAGACTTGAAACTAGAGATTGAGACCATAAACTCATGTTTACAATGTTTACTGAGGTAATAAATCAAGAGAGAAGTAGAGTCATTTTCTCATAGACTTCTATACAACCAGAGGAGTCGCCCCCTGGTGGACACTAGAGAGAATGCAGCTTTAACACATGAAACGTTGGCTTCACTTGTCAGAGCTGCTGGTTGCCGCCTGCCAGACATACAGCTATTCGACGCTATTTTTTCTTTTTAAATGTCCGGTGTAATCTGTAACACAGGTTTATCAACCCTGGCAATAAATAAATTCCAGCTTCCCTTGAAATCAGCTCGATATATTTGATATCTCCGGATACTTTGGGATCTCCACCACAACTTCATATAAACTCCTGGGAGTTTGACTAAATAATGACATATAAAACCGTTGTAATCTTTTGTCAAATGACAAATAATAGTTCACTCTGTCTGATATTTGAATCATTATAAGCCTCTCTGTTGGCAGCACCTATTAAACCCGTGTCACCCTGGAGTCATAGTACACACTGTTCACTCTGTTTGAACGAGGGTAAATATGTTTGAGCTGACGATGGTAACACTCCATTGGATTCAAGCCAAATGGGGAGTCAACTCAAGTACAACAGCAGAATGTACATCAGCTGATAAAAAGATAAAACACAAGTCTGCTTGAGGCTTTTCATGTATTATTGAAACTGAAAATGTGTTTAGCAATATTTAGCAAAACGAGGAATGATTGGAATGAACTGATCTTATGGATAGAGTATAAACGTGGATTATGCTGCAGGAGTTTTATTAACGAGCAAACACAAACTCCACATTTGAAGCATTTGTGAAGTGAGTGCTCCACGCTCAAAGTGGAGTGTGGGCGGTGAATCATTTTAAAGTCATTCTTCGTGGTATGATTGTTTGCCTAATAGAATCATGATAAAAGTAGCACGGGCCAATTTCAAGACGTGTAATTAAAACTCAATCATGGAAAACAAGGCAGACAGATCTGGTTCTGTGGCTCCAGTCTGTCCTCCTACTTACAAACAGCGGCAGAATCGTTGCGTAAATCCAACAAAAGATTTCTTGGTAAAACACTTGGTGGACAAAAGCTTCAGAAGCCACTTGTATCATGAGTCATTCAGCTCAAAGCTGAAAGTCCTACAGGCCATAATAGAGTTACTGTTTCCAAATGTTGTACAAAGGCTGTAAAATACCACATTTTGCTTTTAATTAACAAATATGTAGATTTGGTAGTAGCATCTTCTGTAAGATTGCAATGCCAGTCAATTCCACAACTTTGGTCTATTGGATGGATTTCTATTGTAGTGCAGGTAGTCATGGTGCCCAGATGATAAAACCTTATGACTTTCGCGATCTCCTGATTTTTTCCTTTGGCGCCAACAGGAAGTTGAACATTTAAACTAACTGCAAATGACATTCCCCTCCGCTGTGCTTTGTGTTTAATGCTAATCTACGGTGACCATATTCTCTAACCACCTGACCAGAACACATAAGTGTAATGCATGTTGATGCACACACGTGTTTGCTCTAGTGCACACACCATAGGTGTTTATATTAGAATGGGGGACAAGTATTTCAGCGAATATCTTTGGCTGTCTTCAAACGATCTTTTATATTTCCACCATCCTGGAGCACTTTTTTCTTCTACAAGACCGCTAAAATACAGTCTAATCAGTGGTGAATTCAGAAGGGTTTGGTAACAATGAGTGGGATGGATCAACTTTTATGGAAGCACTGAAAAGAAATATATTATTACAGAAATGTGTTCAGACTCAAGACACCCAGTTTGAAACTGGGACAATCCCGACAAATCTGGGAAAATTGTCACCGTATGCGACTGTCGAAATGTTAGAATGCTAACATGCTAAACTAAGATGATAAGCATGTTGAACGTAGCTGCTGAACAGCAGCACACTAGCATTGCCAATTGGAGCATGTTGGTGTTAGCATTTAGCGCGAACCGCAGTGGAACCAACCGGCTTGAAGCACCACAGAGAGATTAAGGGGAGTCAGAAAGTATTTATAGATGGACCAACACATGGTTGGTTTTGGTCTTTTAATGGGATTTGTTTACAATAAGAAAACTAAAGAAAAACACCAGCCTAGTGCTAAGATAGCAGATAGGACCCCTCTGCTGCGTTGAACCTCCTGGTGTCTTATTGTGCAATTGGTCTTCCATTGCCAGTTGTTCAAGCTGCACAGGGTATTGTACCAGCTCTTTTATCATAGCGTGTATGTTACACTATGGTATAATTATACTCTGCAAGTATGCAGGCCAACCAGTGAGACACACCAGACCAGCTCATGAAAATGTTTTTATATTCAGTATCAAGAGATTCCACATCGGTACAGAATTTTCTCACGGTTTATAATCCCACGCAGGCCTCGGGTTTGACAGCAGTAAACTGACGTGATCAGACGATAACGCCCCATTGGTATGTTTTTGCTCATGTGGTTACAAAATGTACCAATCAGGTTTGACAAGTGCATCACCGCATGTCAGGCAAATGTTTCACGTTATGTGGAGGAACACTGGACATGACGTGCTGACACAACAGTTGGCGAGACAAACAAAACCGTGTCATGTATGCTCCTGGTCTTTGTACTTCTTTTATTATGATGACAGGGGAGAAAAAATTAAATAATCCAACTGTTTAATAGCTCAATAATAAACATTTAAATGAACAACACAACAACGCAAACTACTTTGTACGCAATCAGGGGCAATGTACCAAAGGAAAAAAGTAGTTTGCATGAATGGATTAATGAACGGGCCTACCATGCACAGGACCAGAGGCCCAAAGTGTCATGGCTCCCCTGGCCTTCACCGACATAAAGTCATTCAAAGAGTCACAAACCAACCAGGGAGAGACTCAAAGTGGCCTCAAAGAAACATTAAACAACTGCAAAGACACACAAAAAGACTACAAAGCAACACAAACAGAGACTCACAACAACTACGGAAATGGGCAAAACAACCTCAAAGAGACACAAATGACTACAAAGAGACACAAAGCAACTACAAAAGTGTTGCTGCTGTGTAGGAGAGGTTGTGCGGCCTTTTGCATGTCTGTGACCAAAGGATCCATTTGCTCATAATTCACCACTGAGTGTCTCTGTGACCCATGAAACCATGTCCTAACTTGCTTCAAAATACAGTTTGTCAGATTCATTCCAGACGGGCACACATTGATGTATGTCCTCATCAATGTATGTATGTGTTGAAGATGCAGAGAGCAGGATCAGCTTGAGTAAGGGCCAAAAGAAGGTGCGTTGCGTCACCGCTGTATCTGTCGCTCGCGGCTGGTTAAAACGCCATCATCGCCGCGAGGACTCTCAGCTGTGTAGTGCATGTGGTTAAACTCAAGATACATTTGAGCAGATAGTCTATTTCAGTTTCACACAGCAGGGCGTGTTCTCTTTCATCAAAGCAAAAAATAGAAATTATGTTTGAAGGATTCATTCCTGTGTGTTGAAGATAAATAAGCACGTGTATTGTTTGGGAGACAATGAAAGGCCGAAGCACATGAATGCATTAGTTAGTCATATTCTGAAACTCCTGCTCCCTCGGTGTAACGTCTTTACAGAAGAGAAGATTCCCAGAATACTGATCTTGTAAAATAAAATCCAGAAGTCAGTGAAGGAAATTAAATTGCTAAGAATCTTTGTCAGCTCTCCTATCTGAGCACCAATTCGTTAAATCATCTTTTATTATTTCGCTTCAAAACATGTTTATTTGGCCGCTTTTCTCTGGGTTTTCTGATCATACACATGATGTTTGTCTTTCTATCTGTATGTGTCTATTAAACAGTGTGTGCTGCTGTTATTACCACGACTAAAAGCTTCATCACTTGCTGCAACATGCAATGAAATGCACAGTCCTGCTATTTATTACTTCCTGTGTGTTTGTGTGCACACGTGATTGATCAACTTACTCCCCTGATCACGTACAACAGGTTTGGAAAACTGGTCATGAAGATAGAGATACAACGTTCCTGCAAATTATATATAATACAATTTGATAAAACTTGTTTATTTAATGTGTGCATGGCCTCAGGAGAACTTCAGCACGAGTCATGGATATGTTTTTGTGTGACGGGAATACACAGTGTTGCACAAATCCCAAATTTAAGAAAGATGACAAGAAAAAAAATGAAAGGTCTTAATTTGGCAGTCATTTATGATATACATTTAAAAAAATCATAAGCAGCTAATTTTGGTTTTATGGCTTTCATCAGATCAGAGGAGGTTTTTATAAAAAACAAATTGAGATCAGGATGACTGCAGAGATCAAGATTGTAGTTGTCGCTGCACGATCGTGTGTGTGTGTGTGTGTGTGTGTGTGTGTGTGTGTGTGTGTGTGTGTGTGTGTGTGTGTGTGCGCGCGCGTAGTTGAGGAGACAACAGTGCCTGATGCCCTCCAGTTGGTTTTCCTTCTTCCTCAGAGTCTCTCAGGTGAGTCCCGCCTCCCTCCACGCAGCTGATTGGGCCAGGAGACTCATCCTCTGCTCTCATTGGCTCGCTTCGCTGCAGGGTCCACACTTGAGCTCAGGTAAAACCTACCTGTGGCCCAGAAGAGAGGGGAGGGCTGTGGAATAACTGCGTAGCATTCAGCTGAATTAAAGGCGCATTTACCCGCAAAACATCTGTATGTGTTTATAACCAAAATTCACAAGAAGATAAGTAACCGTTCTGATGGCAGCGAGGGTAGGACTGGCCATGAATCCGCCGCACACGACAGACGAGAGGGCGGTTTTTACGCAGCTGAAGCCCGTGAGGATGCCCGGAGCGGACGGCGCCGAGGAGGCGTCCGTGTTTGAGGACGTCAAACCTGGGGTGAGAGTCATCGCCGACCCGCTGAGGATGGCCTTTTTTTGGCTGTTTCCATAACTTTACCTCCGCTGTCATGTTAGAACAGACGGTGCTGCTGCAGCTGCTGCTTCAGTCACAATAAAAGGTCCTTTTGATGCTACACAAAGCTTCTAATAAGCAGTTAATTACCAGTGAGCTGCGTGTTGGTTATCAGGCAGCTTTTACCTGAGAAAGGACGCAGCTCACCTGTATCAGGTAGGCGGGTTAAAGTCCTCCACAGACACCCGAAAACGCAGGTAAAGTTCACCTGGAAGCTGTAGAGCAACTAGTGGCAGCTCTGCCATACAAAGCATTCAAATCAAACTTTATTTGTATTCCTCTGACGCAAGTTACATTTATTCTAGTCGTATAAAGATGCTATTATTCAGTTTTTAAGACTTATATGAAATCAATACACATAAAGCACTCACATTGAATCCATTTATTCTAAAGATTCTGTGTAATCAGGCCGACTGTTGCAGACAACATATTTATGGGGAAACAGGCTGCTTGTTGTTAGTGTTACACCTGCTTTACATTAGTTGTGTGCTTAATACCCTGCTGGTTTTTCTTATTGTTATTACTACACACGCTAAGCTTGTTTACAGAGGTGTTTATTAAGTTGATTTACACAGCACATCTCAGCAACACAGATGTTTACATGAAACATTAGAGCATCGAGACAAATTGCAAAAGAAACGCATTATAAAAGGACGTTTACTTCCAGTTAAAATCACTAAAGAGCCAAGAGAATAGGAGTTAAAGGAGTTAAAATAGAATATAAGTGTGAAGTGCAAGAATATAAGTGACAGCACAGAGAGAAATGAATAATTATTTGTTTAATAAAAGGCGGCAGCAAACAGAGAAGTCATTCAAAAGCAGACTCATGCTGTTTCCTGCTCGTTTCGTCGAGTGACGGTGACCGTCTCCTGCAGAAGCTGCGCGGTCATCGGATGTGATCACATGATGCAGAAGCCGGTTGAATTTTAGACAATTCTGCAAAATGGCCTCTTCTCCATCCACCATCCTCTGTAGATCTGCAGAGGATAATCGGTGAATGCTCTGATGCCAGATATGTGGCTGATCACAGCAGAGACGTGACGGCTGCATGAACAGTTACATGGCTGTGAATGTTAGCGTGGTCACAACAGACAGAAAGCAGAAGCCTCGGTATGGAGCTGGTGTTTGGTAAACAGACCCTGAGACCTGCGGCTCACTGCTCTGCTCCTCACACAGGACCACCAACAGTTGGTTTGGTCACTCTTGTGATGCAGTCTGTTTCATGTGATCCAAAGAAAGCTTCATGTGTTGCCGGGCTCATGCTGTAGATTCTTTTTATGGTGCAAACTTAGAATCATAGACTGTATATAAGAAGTGGACGTACTTATCGTGACGCCACCCATTGGTTCTTGGACTGATATTTTGAAGCCTCTAGTTCGGCGATTTGGCTGTTGCCATGTTGTTTTTTTTCGCAACCAATGAACAGGAAGTGACCATATTAGGACTCAGGAGGAGTGACGTAGAGACGTTGTATAGGTCTCTGGTAGAGACCTGTCAATCACCGTGTAGCCCCGCCCTAAAGCATACCCTTCTTTATGGTCTGTTTGACTCTAAATGGACCATAATTTACTAAATGAACATCATGCTGTATTGAAGAAGACTTGAAACTAGAGATTGAGACCATAAACTCATGTTTACAATGTTTACTGAGGTAATAAATCAAGAGAGAAGTAGAGTCATTTTCTCATAGACTTCTATACAACCAGAGGAGTCGCCCCCTGGTGGACATTAGAGAGAATGCAGCTTTAACACATGAAGCGTTGACTTTACTTTTCAGATCTGGAGGTTGCCACCTGGTTAGAATGAAACAGTCACATGCTGGGGCTGTTTTGAACCGACTTTATTGGCATTGTCAACTGGACAGATGTGATCATTACACTCTAACCAACATTTCCTTGCAGCAGTCGAACCTCATTGCATTGCAGTGTTACTCAGTTATTACATTTTACTTTGACAGGAGTTTGAGAGCAGTATTTTTAATGTATTGTCTTTCTTCTTTCTATGCCGACAAGTTTTGCGGATTCTCTCAGCACAATGACTTATTTTCTCCAGGTTTTATTCTCTTGTGTCTCTTGTGTGATGTTAAAAACACTGTGTAGCTTCTCCGCCTACCTTGCTGCAGATGGATGTGGCCCGAAATGACATGTCATAAACACAGAAGTATTTTATAGCCTAAATGGGATTCCATGAATCACGATGTAATGTAGCTGAAAACCTGAACACAGCGTTTAAGTCGTCAATCATTCACTCGAGCATCATGAGACAAAGCGTAGTCTTGTTTGCGTGACAGTCCTCTGATAGTTATTTGACAACTTACAAGGACACATTTTAACATAAAAACATGTGATGCTGCGTCTCTGCAACAACACGTTTGTGTCGCTTCTGTTGTACTCAAGACTAACAAAAGGCCGACATTCAGCTGCGTTTTCTCTCGTGTCTCGTTGCTGCAAACATGGCGCGCTTCATGTTATGCAAATCATGACTTTGTCAGGAACAAAGGAGTCGGCTTAAGTGAAATAGTTGCCCCCCCCAGGCAAATTTAAAGCCAACCGCAGCGGGAGAGGGTTCACCTTACGTGCTCTTGATTCACCGTGAATGTGCAGGAAGACGGTTTCTCAAACACATTCCTCACAGATACTCAGGTCGCTCTCTGTCTGTTTCTTTCGCTCACTGTATTTCATCCTCTCTCTTCGTCTGACTATAATTTAGTGTCAAACACAGAGTTTCTCATTTGAGCAGAGCACGACAGAGAGTTCTGTGTAAACGCTTTCTCTTTTTTTTCTGTCATTGTGTTGGTGTTTTAAAGAGCGCTTCGCGGAGCCGGTGTCGTGACAGCAGTATGTTGCCCGACCTGTCTGAGCAGAGCCCGCATCTCCACAGGCCGCCTCCGGGCTAATCGTCAGGATGATAAAAGGCTCATGAAAAAAGTCACAGCAGCAGTGAGAGGCTGCTGAGGCTCGTCAAACATGCAGGTCTTTGGTTCCCCCGAGCATAGATGTCTTCACCCTTTTGATCCGTGTTTGTGTGTCAAAAGGTTTCCTTTTTCCTGCTGAGTAAGCAGTCAATAAATTAACTCGCTGATCTTTTTTGTGACGTCTGTGTCCGTGAAGTTTTACCACACTTGTTTATAAATGAAGTTCATGAGGAGCGGATACTCAAAACAAGGAGGGAAATTACATTGAGTGCACTTGAGCTTTTCCTTAAAAGCGTTTTTTCTTTTTCTTGTGTCGATAACAAGCTGTGAACACAGCATTCTTTTAGCTCATGTTATGGTCTCCACCAGCAAATATCTGACACTTCAGCTGCTAAATGTTCCAGTTTGTTGACCCAAACCTCGACAGTGAGGGTTGCAATTGGCAGCAACTTTTTTGCCATCAGGAGGAAACACTTTTTATCATATACGAAAAAATGTATTTCACATTTCAATATTTGTTGCATTAGTAATATTCAATATTTTGCTGTCACTCTTGCATAACTTGTGTTACTTGAGGTATTCGGGTATTTTGTAGCCCAGTCGATCTCAGAAACCGTGCAGTGACTCTGTGTTGGTTGTGTACAGTAGAGTAGTAGTGTGTTAATGGTCGTAACGCTGTCGTTTAAACCACACTGGGAATGAACGAGCCGGAGGACTTTGGAGATGTGAGACCACAGTGATTATTTAAAGAGGTCAACGTTGAGGTCCAGTGTTAATGTTTAGTCTGAGATGTTTCTGCATTCACCAGACGTCACCTGGATTTAATGATAAGATTTTTCATCAGCTGCCATTCCATGAAGGGACATGTATTTTAGTCTATAAAGTATCAGAAAACAAGCACTAACTTTTTGTCAGCCAAAGACTGAAGTTTGTCGGCTCATCAAAACATTTGTCTGGAGTCTTTTGAAAGTTTTTTTTCTTCCAAGCAGTCCGTGTTTTATTCTGGAATCAATCTGTTCATGAACCTCAGCAGTAATGGCAGAATAAGTAACTGATATGAAACCTATTTCCAGATTCTTTTGTCGTGAAATCACCAATAGGTTTTCCTGTTAGACCGAGCGCAGACGGGAGAAGTTACAGAGTAACTTTGTGGCGTACACATCAAGAGTGTGTAGGCAGTCACGCATAATGATTCCTGAAGATCAATACTCTGATATGTTTCAGATTGGTTTCCAGTATGTTATTTTAACGTCCTGGGATTGTACAGGGACCTCCTTTTGTTTGACTTTATGTCACGGACCAGACTGACCCTCCTCCACATGTTTTCCTGTCACGTCGGCCTTCCATCAGTGAATCCTCTTGACGTCTTTTTTCAGGCCCTTGTTGCCGACGGATATTTTTCAGGCTGCTGAAGGCTGAAATGGTTTTGGTTTGACTAATGATTTGACTTTCCAGAGCAACACACGCAGCTGCTTTGCATGTGAGCAAGCGTCTGCTGACAACGAGTCTAAGCTCGCAGCACTCACCGACTCTCCATTTCAGCAAACGTGATTCATTTGTTTGGTTCCTTCTTGGGGACGAAACATTTTGGGACGATGGACCTAATTTATAATTAGTGTCTTTGCTTTTTGGACATTGTGTCTCTCCTTCTGCTGGTATCTGTGATTTGGTATCATTAAACACAACATAAAGAATTCCCTCATATCCTTCCATACATGAACCTGGCTATTAAATAGGTCATAAAATCTCAGATCCATGCAAACACGATTAGTAATTGTTGTTTTCTAAGAGACTTTATTCATCTGTGGTGAAAAAGTGTAATTACTGGCTGATAAACATGTTTTTCATTTCACCCTGTTGCATCTGCAGACCCATAAACCAGCCTGATCCTCCTGACCAATCAGAAACCCACTAGAGTTGTTGAGTCTAATGATGTCATCCGTACCCATCATGCCCAGTCGTGTCTCGGTCCCAGACAACGCACGCCGCCCGCAGACAGTCCTACTCTACTGTTTCCTAATGCCTGTGGTCTGCAAACTCATCTATTGTGTGAGCTGCAAAATCTCTTTAACGACTGCCACTGTTTACCCTTCATCCGCCTGGGAAAACAATGAGAATTGCTCTGGTGAATAAAAAACAAAAGGTGAAATCATTTTGTGATGAGCGAAGAAGTCTTTCAGTATCTCTAAACATGTAGTTACGTACAGGATGGAGGGATGTTCGTCTTGTCCCTACAAAATGCCACAGCGATAATTCACAAGTATCCTGTGACATTTCAAATCAAAACACCAGTAGAGGAGCTCTGGATCCAGGACTGCGAATGACACCCCACTCCCCCTCTTACTGCAAGCTAGATTTGAGAAGTCTGTTTTGTGGGACGATAAAAGAACAAAGAGTGACAAGAAATAAGAGATGCGACAGAGAAGTTATTGTCTGAACGAACTGTTAACCTGAAGAGAAGGATGTTGCAGTTCAGCTCCAAAGAACTCAAAATGATTTGTGTTATATGATTAATGGCAAAGAAGAGAACTGGTCCCATACATTCATCATATACCTTATGTGTGTGGGGATTTATGAACATACAGTATGTTGAGATACATATATATCTTCCTTTATGGACATGTGTGTGTAAATCATACATTCTTTTGCATAAAAGCGTCATATGTTTAACACCAGTAACTTCAAAAACAAAGGCCTCATTTATAAGAAGTGTTTGGTTTGTGCACTCAAGTATAATAGAAGTATAAAGGTATTATCAAATGTTTTATCAAAATATATCAATACCCGACTTTCCCAGAAGAGCCACAGTGGATTTCGTCCAGTTGCCTCTTCGTCCCCGTCCTGTGAAGCCGATGCCTCCGTATCGCTCCCTCTATCAGCGGCCATAAACCATCACCAGTCTCAAAGGTTTTGTTTTCGTGATTTCTGCTCTGTTGATTAGCAGCGAGCAGATCGACACTATCAGCTCTGTCTTTTTTTTTTATGGAGATCCAAAGGCGAACAGCCGCCGTTTTCCATTTGTTTAGCGATTGTCTGGGGGAGGGGTCTGATGAAGATGGCCGACCTGGTGGCTTGGAGGCTTTTGAGAAAGAGGAAGAGGAGAGCGGTCAGAGTGTTGCTTTTATTGATATTTTTTCGGTTCAGTATGAGTCTGGCATACGTAGACGTGGTTTAACCATCTGTTGAGGATTTCATAAGATAATCCCAATAAATTACATTTGAGATGAATAGCAATATTTCTAGTAAATATATCAAAAGAAGAATTGTTTTTGTAATCGGGACAAAGGATTCAGAAGACGAGGAGGAAAGTCTCGGTTATTCTCCCAAACGGACGGGTTCCAGCTACGTTTCCTCATTCAACGGTTCGTACGGTATCTTACGCAAAGTTACTCCTCATGTTTACTGCGTTTTTTACAGATCAGCACCCGCCAATCCGTTCATTCAATGAGAGAAGAGCCCTGATTGGTTGGACAGGTTGGTTTTTACAACAACCAGTGATCTTTCATCCAGGAGGCCGCTGTTCATTCCCCGTGTGAAACGAGAAGGCAATGTTGATGTAATTTGCATACTTCAGTAACTGCACGTCCGTAGTTGTTTTAACCCAAAATATGATCTTAAACCCACAAGACAAACCTAACTAAGTAGTTTAGTTGCTTAAACCTAACTGAGTTATTTCCTGTGAAAACGTTTACAAGTAACGGACGGAGATTGACACTTGTTGCTGGACTTTCGTACGAAAAATGAGAATGAACCTTTTGTAAAATATCTTACAAACAACAAGATGTTCAGTGTGGTGGAGCTTCGAGTCTCTGCGAGCTGATTTTCATGCTGTTGGTTGCACCAAATGGAAACTAGTAACTATGAGACTTATGAGGGGGAAAAACACAATTTAGAAGTGTTAAACACTGATATGATAAACATGGATAGCAGTTTTCTGTGCAGTAAATAAAGTTAGGATGGATGTCAGATTGGCTGGATGTGTGGAAACTCCCACTCCATCCCATAAACCTGAACACAACTGATAAGAGACTGTTATCAGGCAGAAGGATTCATAGCGGAGCAGTTGTCCATGTTCTCCAATCATTAACCAGGTCTTAGCCTCAAGATATTGTACTTCTTTACCACGTAAAATCATACAAAGACATTTTGAATCGTAGTTCATCGACTAGTCTCCTTTGAGGTTGCCGTGCCTGTTGTGCAATGTGTCTGCGATCGTTAACGTAACTTACAAGGCTCTTTCTAGAATACACAAAATAAACACCCACACCTTCTTATTGAAAATAGCAGGGTTTCCCTTTAGCTCTCAGAAATTAACAATAATAATAATAATAAAAGTTTATGGGATTGAAATAGTAGAGTCATAGTGTTCTTTATTGTCCTGACCAGAGATTTCACTTTGGAAGAGGAGGTACTTAAGGGACTTTTCTTAATCTAGAGGTTTGATATGCATGTGTGCAACGTTTGTGGCGCAGTTCATCAAATTTAGGAGAATTATTTGTGCATTTCTTTGATTATGTTAGTGTATCTTATAGAATGCATGACCACCCTTCAGCTTCAGCATATCTTCGAACTGCATGAAGACTCGTGAGTTTGTTGCAAAACCGGCTCGTTAAGGAAGCTGCAGCTCAATATCGTCTTTGCTTGTGCAGCAAGGAACAGAGGCTAAAATAGGTGAAATGTAAGTGACATGCAAGTGAATAGGAGAACAGAGGTTGACAGCAAGAGGGATCGACAGCAGGGGAAGTGACCAAGGGCACCCGAGGGAGGAGGGAGGAGGGAGGCAGGGAGGAGGGAAGGAAACAGAGAGGCTGTTTTTGTTTAGTTTTTTTCTCATCAAGTCAATCAGTGTCCATGAACACGAAACCAATAGATTGCATTTCCTGACTATTTCTCAACCTGCCACGATACCCGGCTGAGCAATTACCTCCAACATTTGTGTATGAAAATATATCAGCAGCTTATTGATGGAGGGATCGGGTGTGTGTGTGTGTGTGTGTGTGTGTGTTGACGGCGCTGCAGAATAATAGCGTTGAAACGGGCCTTTTCTCTGCTGCTCTGTGCCTCCCGTTGAGCTGCTGGACTCGACCTCCAGCCCGTCAGCACCTCGTTAGGTCATTCGTCCCGAATCATCCGGTTCAGTCCAGGACTCCACTGTGCCCTCTGGGTTCTGGTTTCTTTAGCTCCCACTGATCCGGATAAATTGCACAAAGTGTACAGTTGGGTTAAGCTTCATATGTTTAATGATTATTAGCATTTTTCCTGTTTGATATCTGTATAATCGACGTTATGTAAAATGTTCTCAGTGTTTTCTATGAATTGTGTGCAGCTTCCTGATTCTGATCTTCCCGTCAGATAATCCGCCTGCATCGGTATCGGTTTCATAATCAGCCGCTCACTTTCTTTCCTCGCGTTGTTTTCTCTCTTTCTTCGCCCTCATTTCCTTCTCCTCCTCTTTTTTTTGTTTGGCTCTCTCCTTCCTCTCTTCATCCTCTCCTCAGCGCTGTGTGTCTGTCGTCACTGTGCCCATCAGAATCTTTTTGTCTGCCGAGTCTATTTTTACCAGAAGCTGTTTAAGTTTCCTTCAGCCTTTGTTTTGGTTTCTTTCTTTTTTTCGTCTTCACGGTTGAAACCGCTTCCATCGGCCACACCCACAGAGGGAACTCTCCGTCTGCGTGTTTGTGTGTAGCAGAGTGTGTGTGTGTGTTGGCAAGTTAGTGTGAATTTGGACATGCATGCCTTCATTTGTGTACATTTGTGCAAACATACATTTGTTTTTGTGTGTGTGTGTGTGTGTGTGTGTGGTCTCTGCAGCACAGATTCTTCACGTAACGGCTGGTTCACCTCTAAATGAGTGACTCTCTGCTTCACAGACTCTGAATGACACACACACACACACACACCAATTCATCAGGATTAAGATCAGATCTTCTTAAAGGAAGAGGAAAATACCTGCTATTTATTTTCTTATAGGCTCCTCCACCTGTCTGGTCTTGTTGCTGAAAAGCTCTTCTCTGTATTTCCACACATTTGTCACCCGTCACACAAGTAGATCTGATCAGATTTGATTGACAGTTGCATCTCCCTGGTAACAGAATCTAACAACTGTCTTCAGATTTAAAACCAGTGAGAAGAGCACAAAGAGAAACATAAATACAGAAAGGTTTTGTGCAGAATCAGCGGTTTGTCAGAAAGCAGTGTGTTTATGTTCGACTCCATCAGTTATAATCCAAAATAGATTTCAAAGCTTCGCACCAAGTGGCAATAACATGTTTATAGAGGGGAACTTTTTAGTAAATCACTTCCTGCAGCAAAAAAAGCAGCAACTCTCCGTATTTGAAACGCAGCAAACGGCATTTTCTGCCATTTTTGCATGAAAAATGACTTAATTTAAATTTACTTCATTCGACTATCAATGTAGGTGGCGGTTATGTTTCTGTTGATCGACTGATCCGTTAGTCTGATAATCGTTGCAGCTCTAGTTGAGTGAGATCTCTAAGCATTTTTATGAATCAGCCTCACAACTCACCCAACGATCAGCTGATGACATTCACACACAGATCAATGACACCAGTAGCTCTTCTACGTTTACAGATTTGAATTCCAACCAAACCAACAACAGTTCTCTGATGAAAGCGTCTCCAAACATGCAGCAGGTGATAACTAGTGAGACATGTTGCAGCCCTGAAGGCTAAAGGAGTAACTTCCAGGTGATCGGAGGTGAAATCCTTCTGTAGCTTTGGCTGATTGTCTGTCAGTGCAGTGAGCTCCACTGGGAAGCAGGAATGTGAGGTATGATGGAGGAGGAAGTCCTGCTACCAACGTCTCTTAAACTTTTCTTTTATCCTTTCTTCATAGTTGTCATTCTATTTGAATTCCTGTGCAGCTTCCTCTCTCTCACCCCTACAGTATATATCTTTCTGTTAACTGGTGGAACGGAGCCACGTCACCTCCACCTTATCACCATCTGCAGCCCATTAATCTCACTAAATAATTCCCTCAGTTAAACAAATACAATGTCTGTGTCCATGTTGAACAAATACTGTGACAAACCGTAGCTGCTGCTGTGGATGTTTCCACAGTGTTCACCGAAAGCTTCTCAAATCATCAAGTCAATCAAAACATGTTTTTACCCAAAGTCTCAGGATTTTAACATGAAATGCTCCGGTGGTATTTTATACTTTGGTAGTTTCCACACATTAAATTCATACAGAGACCAGCTCTGTTGATACGCACAGTTATGTAGAATATAGGGCTGGGTGATCAATATGATCATGTATTGTCTCGCAAAGGAATCATTTCGTGGGTGATACAAAAGAATAACTAGTTTTACACTCAGTCTTAAGGAATTAACAAGGAAGGGTTGTCGTAAATTGCAGTTTCCTTTAACCTTGTCTCTCCTTTGTTCCTTTCCAGGTTCGATTAGATTTGGACAAATACCTCCCCCAGGTCAACAGTCCTCTCTTGAGTAACCTGATCGATTCTGTCGACAAGAAATACAGACGAGACAGCGCCTCCGTGGTCGACGAGTTCTTCTCCGAGGACAAAATGGCTGCTCCTTACAGCCTCAACATCAACTTCATCCTTCCCAGCACCACCCACCTCCGCACGGGCCTCTACCGGCACAACACCAAGACTCTCACGCCGCAGCAGATCAAGACGGAGCCCGGGCTGGAGGTGCCCTGCTCCATCTCCACCTCCTCCAGCACCCAGGCCCTGCCGGACTTCACCTCCGTCTTCAGCGTGCCGCCCGTAGTCAACAACGTGTTCATCAAGCCGGACATGAGCTGTGGCGTGGTGGTGAGTGTCCCTGCAGGATCCCAGCAGCCAAATCTGGACACAGAGCTTCACATCGGACCCCCGGCCCCCCAGCCGCAGGTCTACCACATTCCCATCACCAGCTGCGCTGACCTCACCATGACTCTGTCGCACGCCAGCCCATCGGCACACGCCTCCACGAGCGGCAGGACCATGCTGAACCTCTGCAACGTTGCATCCCCGGCGGCCAACGGCAACTACATGATGGCGGAGCACCAGCTACAGCAGCACCACGGTTACTACCAGGCCTCGCCGACCGGCTCATCCCAGCACACGGCGCCCCACAGCCTGCCGCCCTCACCGCCAAACTCTCAGCCAGGGAGCCCGGACGGTCATGCGGAGCTGCTCAGGTTAGCGCCACAACTTATGCCGCACTACCAGCAGCGTCTGGAGGGGATAAAGGTGACGGGGTTGTCTCCACACGCCATGCTGATGACACATGGACAGGGTGTCCTGACAGGTCCCAAATACAACAGGCGGAACAACCCAGAGCTGGAGAAGAGGAGGATCCACTTCTGTGACTACCCAGGTCGGTGTTTTATCTGCATTTAACTTTAGAATATATCAAAGTACAACCGTTGCCTCACGGGTTCGATTCCAGGGCTAGACGGGCCTTCTGTGTGGTGATTGCATGTTTTCCTCGTGTCAGCGTTGGTTCTCTCCAGCTTCCGGAGATGCAGCTTAGGTTAGTTGATTGCCCCTTGGTGTGGATGTGAGCGTGGATGCTTGTCTGTCTCTATGTGTCTGAAAACCTGCCCAGGGTTTAGCCTTCGCCCAATGTCAGCTGAGATCGGCTCCACACCCCCTGCGACCCTGAACAGGGAAAGCAGTTAAACATAGTGGATGGATGGACAGGCAAAATATAAGAATCATTTTGCATAGAGTTAAATGATAATCATCTCCTGGTCTTCTGCTTTTGTCAAGGATTTGACATTGCCATGAAACTAAACAGGTATCTTACTTACGTAATCATTTGCATGCTGTATCATTGGCCGGTAACAAATGCACTCTCTGCACATGGTCAGCAGCAGAAGCCATTTTGCGAGTTAAAAGTGAAGACGTTAAACCTCTCGGTTGTTGCACGCCACACAGTTCTTGCCACTGCTTTCAAAGTTGAATCAGTTTTAACGTTGTTTGTGAGTGAACTTTCAACGTGCAGCTGATGAGATCACCTGAAATGGATGGAAAGGGCGATTCGTGCACTCAAACCCTTCTGTCACCCTCCTTCTTGCATATCGCAAACAGAAACCAGGTTGCTAGCATGCTTCATAACACACTGCAAAAAGTGTACGCGACCAATTATTTGAAATGGTCCATTTGTGTTTGTGAATGAGTCGTCTGTGGGTTCGTCCACTGATACAAAACCACTCTAGAAACATCTTCTCCTTCGTGGACAAAGTAAACTTTGCGTCCGTTGAGAGCATTTGAGCCGTCAGTCAATCTCACGATCTCTCTTTGTGATTTCTTTTCAGGCTGCTCCAAAGTTTACACAAAGAGCTCTCATCTGAAGGCACACCAAAGGACGCACACAGGTAAGAAAACACGTGTTGAACTTGAAGTGGTGTTTTTCTGCCATGACATAGAATTGCTCTCTGCTATCAGCTTTCTGACGGGTCTGTTCCAGCTACGACTTTATCTACTAACAGTTCAGTCAGAGACTCTTCAGACGCTTTTCGACCGCAGACACCTTGAGAGGAAGTCATTGGGTTTCGACCGCAGACACCAGGGTCTAAACTGGAGAAGAAAATGTAAAATCACATTTTAAGTTCTGAGAATCTGGAATCTGGTTGACGTTTTGTTTTGTCTTGTGTGAGGTCTTTTCAAATTCTCAACATTGATGAGTATTTGGAAGAAGTTGCACAAACTCACACCTATGAACTCGTTCTGTCTAAACTAATCCTGGGATTCAATCTCATCACTGGAGCCATTGAGCTCACAGCTCAGTTGTCTTCAGCTTATTTATTTGTATTTTCCATATTTTGTCACATTGCCAGTTTCGATACACCCAGTAAGTAAAACAGAACACAATGACGAGTAAAACAACATAGAGGCTCAAGAGTTTTTGCCTGCTCATACCTGTTCTCTGAGCTTCCCCATAGAGAGAGAACAAAGAGGGAGGGAGGAGGGGAGGATGAAGGAAAGAGGGGGAAAAAAGAGGGAAGACGTGCTGTTAAAACGAAGGCCAAACCAGTTACTCCTGCTTTTCAGAGGAGGAAGGAGGAGGAAGGTTGGGGGGGGTGCAGAATGGGGGAAGGTTTCGATGTGTTTCCCTTCTGTAAGATGAAACCTGTGGACTCCCAGCAGCGTCAGACCTGGATTTTGGAGATTTACTCATGCGATAAAAGCCGCAGTGAGAAAACAGTGAGGCAGAGAAAGACTGAACACGTGAGTGACTGTGTGGAGAGAAACAGGTCTCTCTATTGTCATAAATAGATAAGATGGAACTTTATGGATCCCAGTGGGGAAGTTGGGTTTGTTGCTGCAGGATACAAATAAACTGTGGAAGCAAAAGACAAATAGACTGTAAAATATGCAGTGAGAATAGTAAACAATACAATAAAGTAAGTGAAGTAAGTTGGAGAGGAAAGACAGTGTGCAGGTTGTTTTTACACAGATGTCATGTATGGATCTATATATATATAATACTGGAGGTTTCTCATGTTTAAGTCCTCGAGGTTTGAATATTATTCTTTAAAACAAGATGAAAACTCTGATAAGCTAAGAAAGACGAACACTCATCTTAATGCACAGCTGCAAAGGCTTTTGCACCTGGAGGAGTTTTTTATTAGCATGATATCAAGTAAATCAAACTGTCAAACTTCTTCTGTTCCCTGCAGGCATGATACGAAATGTTTGTTTCTTTGTGCTGGGCTACAACACGATGCGGTTAATGTTTCTTACTGACTGGGTGACCAACACATCATTCATATGAGTATGTCCAACACTTTTAAGGAGATCCAGTTGGTTCCCAACTTTTTGTAATTTTGATTCCTCAGATTGTTTCCGTTCAAAGGTCCCTGGTCTGGGGTGCACTCTGGTGTGGGGTTTGCAGCGTTGTACATTTGCGATTGTAAACAGCAAAAATAAACACATTTTAAGTGTTCAAAGAGGCGCAGTGTTCAAATCCTCGGCCGTCCCTTCTGCCCATTGCGTTCAGCGAGCAGAGAATCGCTCCACGTTTAGGCGATTGTGTCACGTCGCGTGTAACATCCCGTGAATCCGAACAGGCTTCACCTGAGATCTGACAAAGGCAGGCTTGCCTCGTCTTGTTTTTTTTTTCATTCAGTTGATGATGACTCATGATTTGAGCATGTGAAGAATCATTGGGCTGACTGTTCTTAACTGCAGGAAATATTCTCAAGCAAAATCACAAACCCTTAACCAGAGAGTTATATACTGTGTCATATACGGCCTCTCGTTACTGTCTCTAAAAACCTGTATTATATTTATGATGAATTTGCACATAAAAACTATTTTTTTACCTTTGGAAAGTAGTCCCGTCCTGCATCAACTTGAACTTGTTTTGTTCTCCGACTGTAGAAAGTTATCATGCTTTATCTTTTCCAGAATTGATTAATGCATTTCTCTGTTTGCCTACTTGAGTAGTGAAGCCTGCTCACACCTTCAACTCATACAATCATCTATCCAGCAAATATAAGAGATAACAAACCATAACAACATGAGAGAAGGAAATAAAACACGAAACAGAACATGTTCACGTTTGAGAAGCTGAAACCAGTCAAATGTTGCTTAAAAGAGGACGTTTGTTGCTGTAGATCCACTAATCGGTGAATCCTTACCACTCTAGTGCGTCTCTGTTTGCCTGAAGACTTTTCATTCGACAAAAGAAGCATTTTCACAGTACATTCATGTCGTCACTCTCAACAGAAGTTGTAATCAACACTCTGTCACTCCGTCATGCAGACAATCTGAAATGTGGCGGAGCATCAGGCCTCATTTATGTCAGTTACAACTCACTGGAAGGGAGGTATTACCATAGTATCAGGAAGCTATTTGTGTGTGTGTGTGTGTGTGTGTGTGTGTGTGTGTGTGTGTGTGTGTGTGTGTGTGTGTGTGTGTGTGTGTGTGTGTGTGTGTGTGTGTGTGTGTGTGTGTGTTCAGTAAGTATCACTTTCATTTTCTTCACCAAAGGTAACCTACTTTTGGAAAACATTATAGAGGGAAGTCATCTTTTCACAAGGTTTCTTTACTAAGACTGACTGCAGGTTCTGAGATTACAAGATGTTTTCCTCCCGTTGTGTGTGTGTATATAATATGTATATATATAATATGTATATATATAATATGTGTGTATATAAACCTTCCTGATGTTCATTTTGAGGTACTTATATTTTAGTTTACTACTTTATATAAATGTTATTCTACTTCACTAGATTTCTTTTTAAAAATATTTGTACTTTTTGTCGACTATCCTTTGATTTACATGAAGGATCTGAATACTTCTTCCACCACTGTTAACGTCGATCATGCAGACAACAGACAGGATTTAATGTGCTGTGATGGCATTCATGCAAAGAGCAGCCATTACCGAGGTGCCTCTGATAGTCGTGTAACGGTGCAGACGATCCTCCTCCAGCCAGCAGCCATGTTCAGGTTGTTTTGGACAAAATGCACAAAAATAGAGATTTGAATAGTTCAAACATTTGTGTATGTTTTAGAGGGAATATTTAAACGTCACTTTGGCCAATTTGAACAGCCCTAAAACCTGAAGGTTTTTTTTCCAGCTCCATTGGCGCTCGCCACCGTGTGACTGTCTCGCACGCCAATCAGCCTGTTGCGCTAACCTCAGCACGTGTTGCTAACAGCTAAAGATTTAGGGGCGGGACTCGGGCTTGTGAACTTTGGTTTCTGTATTACTTGCGTGGATCTACATACCATGTATCCTGCATACTGCCGCGTGTACCGGACCGCTTGATCAAGGCATGAACCACTTGTGGACGTGCATGTTGTGGGAGTCCATCGCGGTCATTGCCTGCTCATTCTGCTCCTCCCACTAGTACGGGGGGGGGGGGGGCAACCTTGACCGTGGACTCAGCAGCCGTTTGAGCTCTGCACGTCTACTTCTGTGATTGTGTTAGTACGCATGTGTGTGTGTGTGTACATGTGTGTGTAAAGAGTAGAGTGCTATCAGCCTGATTAGGGAACCCTCCAGCCCTCTTCACAAACACTAACTGAGCTGATAGAGCTCAGAGGTCCTCAAAGAGTTTATGGGCGTCCCGGAGAGCCTGAGGGTGTTTGCTCTTTGACGCAGTAAAAACAGCCGTAGAGATGCTTGTAACATGTTATCATCATACTTCTGATGTAGTAAAGTGAGTCATGTAGGGCGTGAATGGATTGACATAGAAGAAATGTTGGAGAGTCAGTCGGACTAAGACCATAATATATCGGCGATATAAGGCGATATTTTGCTATTTTTAAAATCTAATTTTAGGAAAACTGTCATAGTATAAAGAACAAACCACCACAGTATGCAATCAGAACATTCATCAATCAGAGAACTACTTTTTGTGTAATCTGAGTAAAGGAACACACATTTGTCTATTTTTTTAAAGTGCTTGCGCGATTCTTTAGGCAAGCTACTGAAGTTAATAAAAACATGTTTATATTTCATAACTATTCATTCAATACTCCAGTGCATTCATATTTACCTAACCCATAATTAAATGGTGCCTTGTCCAAGCAAATACAGAGGACCAATAGAGAGAAAGAGCTCTCACTTTTTAAAATGTATTTCTATATAATATCCTCATAAAGACTTCATTTGAATCTCATTGTAAGTAATCAGAAGAGAAGCTACTCATTCTTCCTGCAGCAGAGTGACTCAAAGCTCCCGATGAAATACAAATATACGTCCTAACAAAGGTCACTTCAGTAACAAAAGCTGTTTTGTCCCAGTGATGGATGTGCTGTTACACTCCATGTCCACTTTAAAGTGTGTGTTTTGTTGTGTTTGTGTGTGTGAGTGAGCGAGAGACGGTGTTTGTCCATTATGGCTCATGACATATTCAATAACTCATTAGTGTTTATGTGTGTTTGAGAGAGAGAGATAATCGTTGGCCTGTTTTTAATCGGCCACCTGATCAAACAGCTGCGGTCTGTAAAGGCTTTTGAGCGTCTCCGTATATTTGAGCGCTTTTGAGCGTCAAGTGGGAGAAGAGAAGCATGCACAGCTCAAAGAAAAGAAAAGAATCACTGCAGTCAGCTGAAGACAGACCATGTTCCATGAATACTTTAGTAATTGTTCTCCTGTGAGGGGTGAGGGGTGGTTTTTCACCCGACCTTCTGGCAGCTTGTTTAGGAACATATATACCACTCTAGTGTGTTTGTTCTGTGCGTCTGTGTCGTGTTTCACCAGACCTCCGGGATAATAGTCTGTGCTTTTGACCCCGGCAGCGCCGCTATAGAGCAAAGACCAAACACACCTGCGGCTCGAGAGCCTCGTTCTTTTTATATGGAGACATTTGTACTCCACCTCTACACACACACACGCACGCACGCACGCACACACACACACACTGTAGAAACAGGAGATCGTCCTGATAGGCGGCTGGAGTGCCTCTCATCTGTGCGGTTTAGCAGCTTGTTGGATTTTAAAAATAGCTTCTCGCGTGTTTAGAATCACTTTCAAATGTTTGTTGGACGGGATGTTTTAGAAACATCACATCTTAAGAGGCAGCTTTTTTTTTGCATTCTTCCTATCGGCCCCCCGGTGCTCTTTGGACCCCCATCGCTCCGCTAATGGCTGTCACTGAGTGATTGATGGTCAATAGCGGAGGCTATATCTAATCAGCACTAACGAGGCCCATGCTGCTAATGAGCACTTGATGACCCGGAGAGCCAAACTCCCTCGACCCCAGCTGATGAAAGAGTTTTCTTCTGGCACTTTTCAGCCATTTTGAGATAACACAATTTGTGGCATTAATGCGAGAAACTACAGGAAAACAAAAAGACACTCGAACCGATCGATTTAAAGATCACGCTTCCATCACACGTCTTCTTTCACTACTTTGTCTATTTACGTCTGTAGATTTTTCCTAAATCCACCAAAAGCTCATTTGCATATTCAAACACAACACTTCAGAAAACTTGTAATACAAAAGAGAATCCTTAATGTCAATGACTGTCGATATCTATTCATTGTGTTACTCTATTCACCTGTAGTGTCTCGTCTCGTCGGTTTCTCCTTCAACATTTGACTCAACAACATGTTGGAGGTTGAGTTTACATCACCAGATGAAAATGATTCTAGAATCATTTCATTTCACTCCTTGTTGGGGGGAAAACCATGAAACTCAAACTTTATCCTGAAATGATAAACTTCAAGATGACATGTTCAAGAACACACACAGCATTTCATTCTTAGTGTGAAAGCATCAAACCACAGTTAAAGGAGCTTTATTGTGTCGTTATCTCCTCGGGCTGTTTGTGCTCATTTCTTGCATTGATTCTCTGACATTAATTTCCACCTCGGCTATGAAAGATGACTTCTTTTTTCTTTCCTGTTGTGTGCATACCAGCCTATTGAACAGAGCTTTTTATTCTCCTTGTTGATGATTAGCTCGCTGTGTGGCAACAGCAGAGAAATGTCAACGACTGGGTGGAGCAGGATAAGTGTTGTTCTTTCTGGGCTTTACAGGTTCTTTTTCTACCCAGAACTACCTTCTAATTATAAAGGAATGCTTCATTAATCAATGCGTTTCCTTGTGTTTGAGTATTTAAAATTGTTGCATTGTTTACGTCCATGTTTGAGATCGTGTGAGGTTCAAACTAAACAGGCTCATTAAACCCTTTGAACCCCAAAGCAGTTGTGGGGCGTTATTTGCTTCAGTCACGTTGTTCTCTCTGTGGTCTTTATTTATATATAATCTAAAGTCCTGCTCCTCTATGGAAACAGAACCATCGTGACTAGAAGTAGAGAGAACTCAAACACGTCTTAATGTTTGATGATTTATGTTACAAACAATGGAATCTGTATATTCAACATATATATCTGCTTCTTGTGATGCCTGGATGATGATAACAACATTCACACACGAAAGTTGAATTGATGTCGAAATGGTAGAGTGTGTCCTCATGTGACTGCTTCGAAATAAAAGCTTGTTAAATATCAAAATAACTGGGGGCTTTTATTGTGAAGAATTACAGAGCTTTGTTAGCGGCTATTCTTACTTTAAAACAAGTCTTCCAACACTGCAGGGAGGAAGAGTCAGCAGCAAAAACAACAGGGCTTTTATTGTGAAAAGTTATAGGAAATGAAATGTGTTCATCCACCGTTTTTAATCTGTTGAAATTGTTTAAATGATACTTAAAATGTAAGTGCATGCTTTTCTTAAAAATGTTATTTGTAAAAGGAAGGTTTTCTGTTTTTATATATTGTTTTAATATTTTGCACTTTTAGCTTCAGAGTCTGTATGAAATGTGCTTTACAAATTATTATTATTATTATTATTTTTATTTTATCCGATCAGTATCCAATCAGGCAGCTCGCATCAAAGTGTGGCCACACAAATGTAGACGCCGCTGAAAAGACGAGCGTAACCACGAGAGGATAAAACTGCAGACAGACTGAAAACAAGTCTTTTTGTTCTTCAGTTCCTGCTGCATTCAGGTGTAATCTTCCATAAAAGACTAACTTTTACTAACTTTTACACACACACACAGACACACACAATTGGTTGTAAAAGAAAAAGGTGTGTCGTAACAACAAAGATGTGCTGACACAAACACACACAGCGATTACTGCTGTCTGCTCCTCACAAACTGCACTCCTCAGGAATTTAATAACTAAGCATTATTATATTAATGAATCAATATGTTGTGACTGCGACGTGCATGTTTAATTGGTGAATGAAGTAACCGTCCTTTGAATCAAGTAAAGACATGAATATTTTTCGTGTCGGCTTGATTGTTTTCCTCTCATGAGGAATATCACTTATTGTTGGTATTAACGGACCAAAGCGTAATATGCGGGGACTCTTCTGACAGTAGCTGAGCCCATTGTCTCAGAAGTGGCTCCGTGTGATTTGTATCTCGTCTTTCAGCTTCATGGAAACGAGCCGAGTTGTTTACAAGCGGGAGCCGTGAAAACCACAAACTCTCTCGCCCACGCTGCTAACTGCCATCCACCCCATTTAGAAACTCTCACTCGCACTTTATTGTGAAAGGACATTTTTTGTCATCAATGTCAATGTGTTGACATCACTACATCTGTCCAACAGGGCGGGAACAGACAGGTTGGAGATGAAGCCATTAACTGTTATTTGGTTGTGTTTACTGTTTAGCTGCCAATTCTCCGATCTTACACATCAACATGCTTCTAACGCCTCACGTTCTCAAAGGAGCTCCTACTCAGCTGTGTTTCCTGTGCAGTGATGTGTATGTCCTCTCTGTTGCAGGTGAGAAGCCGTACCGTTGTACATGGGAGAGCTGCGACTGGCGCTTCGCCCGATCGGACGAGCTCACCAGACACTACCGGAAACACACCGGAGCCAAACCCTTCAAGTGCATCGCCTGCAGCCGCTGCTTCTCGCGCTCCGACCACCTGGCCCTGCACATGAAGCGTCACCAGAATTAACCGCCACACGAGCGCACACGAGAGCGGTGTCCATGACATGACAGCCACCTGAACTCAACCCACACGGTACCAAAATCATCCCTGTTTCACTCTGGTGCTCCATGCCAACATAAAATGAGTGATAGCAGACATCTAACGGTGTTCTGGGTAAAAAAGAAATGCAAGAAAAAAGCCACAAGATCGAAACATCTGTCGTAGACATTTTCAGGCCTGAACCCCGACCCGTTTGACTTACTGTGGCAAAAGTCCTGCACCTCAATGAAAACGGCACAATCATGACAAGAAGTAGAGAGAACTCAAAACAATATTGTGCAGAATAACACAGCTTTATGCCATAAATCATATAAAGAGGAAAAACACAATGGTAGCAATATTGAAAAAGAAATGAAGGCCCCGGGTGCTATATATAGTAAACTATTTACATTCTTACAGCCTCTACCTGTCCTCACCTGTCTGCTCAGTGTTCAGCAGCCTGCAGTTCAGTCACAGATGTGTTTGACATGTGACTGTCGGTCTCAGCCGAGTCAGTCATGGCTTCTCAGCTGCACCGAGGAGCTCAGAATTGAATGTTTTTACAGGATCTGGTTAAAAGCAAACGCTTTCCTGTTGACCGAAATTTTAAAAGACACGTTTTGATGAAATATCACGATTTTAAGCTTTAATTCGGCTGTTTTTACCCACCAAAGTGTTCCCCACACACAATATATTCAAGGAATGTCAGAAAGTTGATTTGATAAATTATGTAATTTCAGGGATTTATGTGAATAAAACATGCTTTTCCAAACTGCCGGCGGGTTTTGGGGTTCAGAGTTTCGTCGTCTGCCATCGACAGCTCCGTATTATCACGGAGATAACAGCGACCGTCTGCTATCAGTCAACAGTGTTTGCTGAAGTCTTAACGCCGGAGCTAATGATCTACCAGAGACTCAGAGATGATTTTGGTGTCTGTGTACAAACACACTTTCACACACACACACTCGACGTGCTTTACTTTCTGCAAATATGGGTCATCAGGACTGTGGCCTCAGCCTCCTTCTGATTACATCGTGGAAAACCTTTTACTCTTGTAAACAACAACAACATGAACTGTTTGTTTTTCCATAAATCTGCCACCACCACCACCACCACCATCATCATCATCACTGCCACCATCTTCTATCATCACATGTGAACTTTTAAGGAGCGGTGGAGCTGTACGTCCTGCCGTTGTATATACCTGTTTTATATACGTGTGCGTATGTCTGAGAATACAAAGAATGTAATGAGATTCATACTTGACAACCTTTTCTTTGTTTTTACATCAAATGTTAATATGAGTAATATTCCATGTTGAAGACAGAGAGTAAACAAATCATCAACACAATCAGAGAACTCTCTATGGAAAAGTTAATAATCGCCTAGTTGTGCTTGTTTGAGCACAGGTAATACCTGTCGAGCTCGGAGAGCGGAGGGATTCGCCAATGTTTGTATCCATGACACTACCTGTTGCCACAGCGACCAAGCTCCTCTGACGACAGTTTGCGGTTTAGCTCGCCGTTTCTTTTCAGCGCTGTGGTTTGTTTTCTCTCTCTCCTGTATTTGTTCAACACTTCAACTGGAGAAAGACAGAGCTGGGTGGATGGGCTTGTTGTGTAATCCTGACTGATTTCTGTCGGCCGGATGATGAACGCTCACTTCATTGCATGACATTCAGCCTCAGCTGTGGCTCCTGCATTCTTTTGGGCGTTTAAAAAAAGAAAGAATCCGTTGGGATGCATTTTTGTGCTGTGGCGTAGCTTGACAGGAATTAGAAGACGGGGAAATCAAGAGTCAATGTCACCGTCGCTGTTCTCCTTTTGCCACCTTTTCTCTTTTAGATAGAACAAAATAAACCAGTGCAAACACGACAATCTTCCAGTCTGTCGGGGTGATAACTGAACTTTAAATGTCTTCCATGGGAGCTTGAACGATGAACAAAAATCCAGAACGTACTTTTGTTCAGAAGCAGAGAAATACTTTGTCTACATGGCAGTGACTTATAGTTTATTATCTATGACCCAGACATGATCTCACCTTTTCTTTACTGTTTCTAGCACTTTGCAAAAACTGTGTATGTGTGTTAGTACTGTCATGTCTAGAAATGTGTCCAAGCATTCTGTTATTTCAACACTATGATTGTTGTAAAAGTTCTCCCGTCTCTCTCAAGGAGCTGACCACCCACTGTGTACATAACTGTTTCAACAGAACACTTTGTAAATATTTGTTTGGTTTTATTTCCTATTATAATATTAATATTACTTTTCTTTTTTTAACTAATGGGATTTTAGATCGGTTGTATGTGAATGCTTGTTTAATTGTTTTTTTGATACTCGTGTGTAAGAGAATTCATCAGTTTATGTACAAATTGATAAGAACAACAATGCATTTGTTTTCAGTTTGTGCAAGATGCTGCAATGAATTAATAAAAGGATTCATAAAATAATAGTAGGTTTTTCTTGTTTTTTGGTCTTTGAGCATGCAACTATCAATTCATGTGAAATGGGTCACAGTTCCCCTCAGCTTTACGGAGAGTTTTAGCATCTTTCAGCTTCATGTTTTGGTTCTTCAGCTGGCAAATGTTCCGTTCTGATTCACTCTCACCGCTCTCGTCAGACAAAGAGCTCTGATAAACACGTATGCTAGATTGTCTTCTCATTCGTCTGGAGGGAGTTCAACCACATGACTTCTGTTCAAAGGTCGTGAGTTGAACAATGAACTTGATTCAAACCAGGCGACAACCTCCGGTTGTCCAGAGTGAAGTCAAAGCTTCACGTGTTAAAGCTGCATTCTCTCTAATGGCCACCAGGGGGCGACTCCTCTGGTTGTATAGAAGTCTATGACAAAATGACTCTACTTCTCTCTTGATTTATTACCTCAGTAAACATTGTAAACATGAGTTTATGGTCTCAATCTCTAGTTTCAAGTCTTCTTCAATACAGCATGATGTTCATTTAGTAAATGATGGTCCATTTAGAGGACATCATCGTAGAGACGTATACACCGTCTCTACATCACTCCTCAGTCCAGATATGGTCACTTCCTGTTCAATGGTTGCGAAAAAAACATGGCGACGGCTGTAATCCAAGATGTCGACGGCAAAAATTGCCAAACTTTCACAACATCAGTACATAAACTAATGGGTGATGTCACCATGACTACGTCCACTTCTTATATAAAGTCTATGATTCAGACCAAAGAAAATTGTCCATTCAATTGTCAAGTGAATTTCATCAAACTTTTGAAATGTCGCAATAATTCTTTTTTTTCCCATCAATTGGTTTCCAGCGAATAAATTCAGTATGTGAGGCATAGTTTGGTCAGAAGTTGGCGTTATACGCTACACATCGGTGCGCCAGTATACACGGGGGAAGAAAAGGTTGCAAACCGGAACAAAACATGGCTCAACCATCTAACCAACGGAGAGGGCTCTTCAGGAATTTGTTGAAACGGGGCAAGTTTAAATTTGTCTTTCTTGCCAGCTATTGTCAGCTCTCGCACGCAATAGAAATATCTGGGAAGAAGTCATGTGACTTAAATGCTCACTGGCGTCACAACAAAACCGTATCCCATTTAGCCGACAACTCTTTTTTGACGAAGGCAACCGAGCATAAAAGCATATTTTTTGCAAATAAGAAAGTTCTATCGAATTTCGTCGTTTCAATATAGCTTTTCTGATGCTATACTTCAAACATATACATATTAAAAATATGTGAACGAAAACACAGCTAGTGTCAGATGTGTGTTAGAATTGTTGGCATTGCTTTTATTGGTGTCAATTGTGTGAGATGAGTCACACATTTGCTCATTTCCAAAGGTTTGATTCTCTTAAGCACACCAGGTTTTTTTTTTGCATGACTGCGATAACATTCAGATAATAGATTGGGTCAAACATTAAAAAGAGAATATTGACAGTTTTTGACAAAAAAAAGGAAATAGGAAGCAGAGTTAATCATTCCCCTGGATCGACTGTTTTGAACCGTTATGGCACGTTGGAGGACCAGATTGTCTTTGTCTTTGTCTTTGCATGACGTGGCAGGTGAAAGGTAATCCCGCCGGCGGGGCAGCTCTGTTGGGGCTGCGTGACACAAAAGAACATGCCGGTTTGACGGGGAGGGGGGGGGGAGACGCCAACAATTAAGCCAGAATAATAAGTCGCAGTATAAAAGGTATAAAGGCAGAGAGGGTGGAGTCCACCGCTGTATTTTTACTGGCAGCAAAAGTAATCATTATGTTTGTGCCAAGATGTGTTCAGCAGAGAGACTCAGAGATTTTCCCCATTCTCTGGGACAACACCCTCAATGTTAACACGTAATGTACTCTGCATGTGTATGCAACGGTGTCTCTTTGATCTGCATGTCATGAAGTACCAAGAAACGTGTTTGATGCAACTTACTGTGAATCTACAGTACAGCTTGTGTCTTTTAACATCCTTCATGTTTGTTAATAAAATGTGTATAACATGATGCTGAAGACATCCAGCATATTTACAAAAAAGAGCTATATTCAAAACCGCATAGTTTACTAGCAGTATATAAAAAATGTAGCATGTATATCCAAACAAAAGCTAAATCTGCAGCATGTTAATAATACCTTGATGTAGCACTGATTTTTTTTAGTATGCATCAGATAAGGGTACTGTGTCCCACAATGCAAAGCGCTATGGTCACAACAAGTTTTTAAAATTTCCGTTCTCTATTTTATCACTAAATTCACTTCTGCGGATCTTCAGAGAACTCAACTTTGTAGATTGCCAATACTGGCAGGTTTACGAAAATGTATGGCGAACAAAAAAATGTTTCCAACATTTGAGGAGTACTGAAGCTCCACAAACTGGCTCGAGATACCGGTTTCATCGACAAGACGTTTTTATTGCCCGTTGACGGATGGTACGTTTGAACTATGTCCATTGAAAAATCCAATGGAACTTGCATTTATCTGGAATTACAATTAACCCACCACAAAAATGCAAATAACGCAACATCTACTTGATGCATTGGCACAAGGTTCCCAGATGACGAATGTTAATGAATTTTCCTCTAGAGAAGCCACAGTGAGGTAGACATTTCTGCTTTGGGTTAAAATCCTCAACAACTATAGGATGGATTGCAATAAAACTGTACAGACTGTCAATATTACATTTTAAAGTATTGAAAAGAGCAAATCAGTCTTTTGCATATTTGCAACCTGTCCTGATGTTTACAGATTGTGATGTTGGCAGCAGCAGTGCAACAGGCTGTTCCCCTGCAGGTACTCAGATGACTCACCTGTTAATCTACCATCATTTTCCTTTTCATTTGGTGTTCAGGTACATTTCTTTGGCTTCGGTCTCCTGAACGTTCACCTGAGGGCCTGGTGAAGCTCGCTGCTCATTCCACAGTCGCAGCAGTAAAACTCCTGTTAAAACTTGTCTTGAGGATTCTGCAGCGCTGCCTGAAATCCTCACTGCAGGAAACAGGCACTGCAGAATGAAAGAGGCTTTGGTGTGGATTGTGCATTTGAACAGTTGATACAAAGGTTGAAAAACACTTACAAGAAACATCTTTTTACAGCTGTTAGTTTTTTTAAGTCATGACCATAGAAATAGAAGAGCAGATGAACGGACGTCAAACTGTTTTTCAACATTACAGCATGGTGGAATTCACAAGATAACTTGCCAGCTGTCTGCTAGTTAGCTTGCTAGCTGGCTAATCCCACCATGCTTTAATGCTACACTGGTTATAGAATATGAGTCAAACAAAGTGTGTGTGGATGAAGATAATGTTTCATTTTACCGGCCCTTTGGAGGCAACCATTATGCCGATGCGGCCCCAGAGCAACAATGAGTTTGACACCCCTGCTGTAGTGTGTCTGTTTACCTCTGAAATGTTGCTCTAGGTTTTTACATTTTTGGCCAAAACGGAATGTGAATCATGGATTGTTTCAAGTCGTCAACTATCTTTCATAAGACTGTATTCAAGAGCATATGAAAAAAAGTGTATAATATGTTTTTACCAGTTGTACCAGTTGGTACGGTGATAGGTGGTGAAGAGGGTCGTGATCCACCTGTTTTATTATCGCCCTTTATAGTCTTGGAATGATCTGCAGACTAGACTCAATCTGAGTGAAAAAATGATTTTGTCATGTCTTGATGCCTCGTTATCTGTTTCTGTTAACCTCCTTCGCTATGCAGAGACTTCCGTTTTTACTCCGTGTATTGATTTGTTGTTTCACTGTGCATATCAACGTTCTCGTCCAGGTAACCATTAGGGGTAGGGGAAAAAATCGATACAGCATATTATCACGATATTTTGCGTGGTGATATTGTATCGATACACGGAAGCCAAGTATCGATCTTTTCTTATATAAACTATAAACGTTTTGGTACTAGAAAAAAAAGAAAATTGCTTTTTCAGTCCACTAGATGGTGCTGAGTTGTTTTCTGGTGAGGTCAGAAGAGGTCCCGGGTCAGTGGGATTGGTAGGAAGTTGGTCAAAACAAAGATAGAGACATCGGAGAAAGAAATCAGAAATGCACCGTCCACGTTTGATTCAGACGTCTGGACTTATTTGGATTTTTTTTAACAAAGAAGGCCATTTTTTCACAGACACAGCTGTGCCCAAGCTCCACAGAGAAGTGCAGCTTAAAGTGAAGGAATCTTTGAGTACAGCAGAAAGAGTTGCATTAACTTGCGATGCGTTGACGTCAAGTGCAGTGGATTCCTATGTGACTATAACAGCACAATATCTCACAGAGGACTGGCGACTGATATCTCTCAAACTAGAGCAGTACACGTAAGTCACACCGGGGCAAAAATGACAGACCTCCTGCTAAATGCAGCACAAGAATGGGGGATTGCTGACAAAAACCTGGTGGTTGTAACCGACAACGCTTCTAACGTGGGTGTTGCCGTTGAGTTAGCGGGATTCCTGCATGTGAAGTGTTTCGCTCACATGCTCAACCTGGCCTCACAACGGGCGTTACATCTGCCAACAGCAGCTAGGCTCATGGGGAGAGTGCAGCGCATAACTGGCTCTCTGCCCTCGAGGTCCACGCATCGCAAGTTATACTGAGTTATATAACTCTTATATCGTACTTATATAAGTTATAGACACGTTTGCATTCAGTTAAGTTGGACTATGTAGACTGTAAAACAAACAGTTTGTCAGGTGCAACATTTATGACAGGTTTTTATGACAGTGTTGGTCAGTCTGTCTGCTTGACAATCCCATTTTGCTGCAATAAAATTGATTGAAGTGAGATGAACAGATTGAAAACTATCTTATTAGATAAAACATGTTGATACAGTTTTCTTTGGGGACATAATTTGCAGTTAAAAAAAGTAATAATTCGCAATATATAATATATAATAATACCGCAGTATCGTGATAATATCGTATTGTGACCTAAGTATCGTGATAATATCGTATTGTCGCCTAAGTATCGTGATAATATCGTATCGTGGCCTAAGTATCGTGATAATATCGTATTGTGACCTAAGTATTGTGATAATATCGTATCGTGACATAAGTATTGGGATATCGTACCATGGCCTAAGTATCGGGATAATATCGTATCGTGACCTAAGTATCGTGATAATATCGTATTGTGACCTAAGTATCGTGATATCGTATCGTGACCTAAGTATCGTGATAATATCGTATCGTGACCTAAGTATTGTGATAATATCGTATCGTGATATTATCGTATCGCGGGATCTCTGGTGATTCCCACCCCTAGTAACCATCGTAATAGAGATTTATTATATTATTTATTTTAAATCTCAATTGGTTTTACCTGAAGAAATAGAGGATGAATAAATAAATGAATTGTGTCATGTGACTTGTTGTTTGTTGTGTCGGAGAACAGAGTGTTATCTAAAAGATCTTCAAAGACATGGCCGAGTATTCAGATCATTCCAACAATGTGAGTGTGACGTGAGAGTTCACAACGAGACTTCTATTTTTATTTTTCTCTGCAGGGTTATTTCCATAATCTTGTCAGACATGTATCATAACAATCTGAGCCTGTCAGTGGCAACAACATGAATATTTAGTGGACGTACGTTGACGGAGCGATTATGATACAAAAACATGAGATAATAGGGTCCAGGTTAAAGTCACCTATTGAGGTATCTACCCAACTTTAACCTGAGCAGAGCTCCAATCAGCTGGAAGAAGTGAAAACACCTGCGTGTGTGTACAAATGATGGAAAATCAGTGAAATCAGGTGTGTGGGGACATGCAGGAGGTTGCAGGACAAACGATATGATTGTCAGAATGAGCAGAGGGAGAATTCACATGAAGAAGAAAGGAGGGTCATCAGAGAGGATTCAGATCAGCTGGTCTGACTGAGACTAATTCTATAAGTTTGTGTCAGTCAGCCAGTCTCTTCTTCTCTCCTCTGGCCTCCAGAAGGGTTTGATCAGATTTTCTTTTATATTTATATTTTATATGATATGAATCCTCTTCAAGTCCCAACTCCGGTGTTCTCTCCCCTTGTTGTCATTCATTTAGAAAAAAACTGTTTGAAAAAAGTCCCAAATAATCACAAAGTTGCTCAAACTGAAAAATGACACTCTTATTTTCGCACACTGGTCTTTTTGTGATCTATCGAAAAAAAAGCTTTTTAATTTTCTTCGACATTTTTATTTTACGAGTCTGTAATTCCAGAATGATCCTTCAATGTTCACAAGAAGTTTCATAAAAGAACGCTAGACTTTGTTGCTAATTAAAGGGAAACTAGAGGCCGTGTTCGATTGGTGAGCCTTGATTTAATTTCAAGAATAGTTTCAACAGTAAACACAAGAGCATGTAGAACTGTTCAACATTAGAACTTATCAGATGAAACATGTTTGGAAAGGGAATCTGAAAGAAAGCATAATTTCTTTGTTTTTCTTGGATCACCTGTGCAGAGACTTCAGAAGCGACAGTAGAAAATAAAAACTGGGGCAACAAGATCCGCTGTCTGAGGTCAGAGTGAGGATCCTTTTGTCCTCGCGGTCGGACCGGTATGTCTGAGTTTAGGCGTTGTTGTTTAAACCGTTTATATTTATGGGACAGTGCTGCTGATGAAAGCGGCCTGCACAGCATGCCATGCCCAGCTGACACATGAGGAGGTGGAAAAGGGAAAGCAGCCAACAGAGCTGTCAAAACAACCTTCAGCGGCTGCAGACTGTCGCTCAGACATGAAGGGATCAGATCGGACAACACCAACCAAACCCACAAAGCACTGAAGCATGATAATAAGACCAGCGGTCTGGAGGACTCGGCTCTCTACATCTACGTTTATTTACCTGTGAACAAATGAGAGTGTTTTGGGAGAGAGGATACAGATCAAGAGTTTCTATAAACACAACTTCCTTTCAGAAGAAGAGACAATAATAAAGATCGGCTTTGTCAAATGAAAGAGTGTCTTCATTTAAAAGCCGTTGGAAAAACTTTTTCAGCTCTTGGCGTCCTGGAGCTGCATGCCTCGGGCACGACAGAAAGACGGTGAACGCCTTCAACGGGTGCCAATTTATAAATGCATTAACAATTACATGGGGCAGTAAGACAGTATACTTTATCATAATAAGACACTTAACTTGTTCTTTTTGCCATACTTTTTTATGAATCCTTCGTGGGAACATTCAGTTATTTTTACTTTGCACACACAGACCTGAAGGACATGCTTAGGATGCTTGGGATGTTTAGGATGCTTAGGATGCTTAGGATGCTCGGAGCAGTTGGGTCTCAGGGAACCTGTCCAGCCGTCCAGTTCTTGGTCTGAGCTTGGACTTAACTCCAGTCGAGTCCTCAGAAACTGAGCAGCGGTGTGTCCTCAGTCCTCTGAGGTAGTTAACCGAACAGTAAAAACGTTGTCTCATCACACAGAGGTAACATAAAGAGGATGCAGCCTCCTCATTAACGCCTGATTGACACACTTTGTGTTACAAATGTCCCACCTTGACAGCGTGCTCTGAGAAGTACAGATCGAATAATCTCACCTTTTGGGAGTTTTCTTCAGATAGTTGTCTGTATCCCCATAGTAACAACACCGTTAATAGCTGATTCAGCAACATGTATGTAGTTTAATTCACCTCACTAGCAGTGTTTCCACCCATTGCACGTTTTGAAGTGTTGCATTAGAAAATGGAAATACAGGATAAAAGCTTCCTCAATAACGCATAAAGGTTTATAATATATATATTAATATCGTCTTTGCCTCTGGGCAACATGAAACATGACCAACACTCACACATTCCCCTAAAGTCTGTGAGCGTTTAGTTGTGTCCCGCTCCGAGTGTCTAACGCTCTCTGGCCGACATTTTGAACCCTTTATGAACTCTTTACGTAAATCCGCTTTTCTGCAGACTTTGCCCAAGGGAATTACCCACAATTCATAGCAATGGGACGTTAAACAAGGAGTTACCAGGGGAAGCATGGAGATGTACACAGAGAGGACGGCACTGGGTGAAGCATTATTGAAGTATATTATTTGACAATTACCTCATTTCGTAACACACGTGCCTGGAAGTAAGGGAGTAAAACATATAAAACTAATTTATTTTCAAGGCCTCACAGTCTCTCACATTCACATTCACTTAGAAGTCCCTAAGGGTTCAGGGTTTAGGGCTTTGGGGGGACTTTGGGATTGGGCCTTTTCTTTTGTTTCTGTTTCTAACTTCTACTTCTTCTTCTTCTTCTTCTCCTGTGTTTACTGGTAGATTACAGCCATGCGGGAGCCTACAACACCAACCTCTGACCAAACTACGCTGTAGCAGAGTTAATTTGCTCCACAATGGCTACTACTTTCTTCTGTGACAAATCAAAAAAGCACTTAAAGTTCTCTTGACTAACGGCAGTGAGCGGTTTGAAACCTGTCTGAACCAATGTTTGTGACAGAGTTCACTGAGTCACAGTGAGTGGGCTGTAGAGACACAGAGAGTTGTCATTGGTTGCACAATTGTAATAAACCTGGAACGTTAACTTTATCTGTCCAGTTCCAGTGTTTTATTAAATCATAGCCTGCTCTTAAACTCTGCACAAACATCCTTTAAGACTCCTCTGACTCTCTCCACTAAACTAACAGTTCACCGGTGTGATCCACGACGTGATCTTTGTTTCGCAGGTCGCCAAATTACAAAGCGGCAAAGTTCTCGTTCTTTATTGCGTTTATATGGTTCGTGTGTCTGTCTCCGTCTGAATGCAACACTGACGCCATGTGTTAATGATTGGCCTGATCATGACTGCAGGAGGCTAATAAACCCAAGTAGAGAGTTTCATTCAGAGCCAACACACACACACACACACACACACACACACACACACACACACACACACACACACACACACACACACACACACACACACACACACACACACACACACACACACACACACACACACACACACACACACACACACAATAAGAGCTTTTTATGACTCTATTCATGCACTTTATTCTCTACGCTTTTTATTCATTAACCTAGTTTGATCTCCGTGTTCTCCTTTTTGAGTTGCAAATAAAGGAGCGTATTCGTTTCTTTTTGTTAACATATGTCAGTAACTTTTTAAGAGAATAAATAGCATTTTAAATGAGCTAGTTATTATGATTATTATATTTGTATTAGTATTATATTATTTGTATGAGTTTGTTTTTGTAATAGCATTTTATATTTGTATTATTATTTTATTTGTTATTATTATTATTATTATTATTATTATTATTATTATTATTATTATTATTATTTAGATATTTCTGCGTCCTGAGTTGGATGTTTCTGTCTTTTTGTCCGCTCTGGTGAGATTGCCGGTGCCGGTGCTCCCTCTCCTGGAGGAGAGAGATGCTGAGTGATCCTCTGGGACAACCTTTAGTCCAGAATGTCTGATTAGAAGTGTGATAAGAAGTCAAATAGGAATGTGTTCAACGCATTCATTCATAATAAACCACAGAGACAGCAGGCGTTAAATTGCACCAAAAACATGTTTTATTCTATAAAAGAAGGAGGAGGGGTCAGATAATCACAACTGTACAGGGAGAAACTGACTTTTAAACACTGAGTCACAGTATCAAAAAGCTCACGTTTTCCTCACTGATCTTTACACATTTGTTCTGTACAAATACAAAAAAACAAAACAAAAAATATTATTAATAATTGTATTATTATAATGATAACTGCATTGCACTGAGTAAATATAGTACTGGCCCATAAGTTACTGCATTCAATAGAAAATACCTAAACTTTGTGATTTGCAGAGGTGAGTCGAGGCACTCGCACAGACTCGGTCAGTGGACTCGATCCCGCACAGCTCTCATGTTTCACCGTCTGTTCGCAGAGCAACATTCCCGCTTTGCACAAGAACAGAATATTTAGAAGAATACCGAGGAGGAAAACAAGCTCGCACAAACCGCCAAAAAAAAAACTAGAAGCAGGAATAAACACAAACACATGCATCGGCCTCCCTGCAACACCGACACCAGACTTAGTCTGAGGAGTAACAACTCTCAGTGTCTCTGTGTACAAAATAGCACATTGTTGCTGCTGATCAGTGTGCTTGTAAAGCGATTATCAAGAACAGGTACACAAGGACCCAAAGGTGTGCTACGTGGGCTAAATAAAGTAAATCAAACATTGTTGAACATTCTGTGTTTTTAATTTCTTCAATGTCTGAAAATCAATTGAGAGAAATATTCATAAGCATGTTTTAATTGTGGAAAGTGGATTTGTGAAGACTGTAGTGGGTTGTTTCCTGTTTATTGTAAGAAAACAACAGAGAGCTGCAGCGATGACGTGTTTCTGTAGTCCAACAGGAAGTCAGCATCACTGGTTCCCCCCACAAACAGCCAATGGGATTCTTTCATTGGATTTTGGATTATTGCAGAAAATAATCTGTGTCAAACAAACACCAGAGGGGCGTTCACTGACCTGTTTTATAATCGGAGAACTAAAAGGTTAAAATCTCTCCAGCTTGTGTTTAAACTATTTCAGACGTCTGAACAAAAACAAGTGTAAAAAATGCTGAGTCACTTCCTGGTTTTAGGACTCGTTCCTGCAGCACTCTATGAACAGTTTGGATATGTTTAGAAAATATGAGTTTAAAACAGACAATCAAAACCAAAATAACCACAAACATATATATTTTTTTCTGACCTGAATTTTTTCTCACCCAAAATCCACCAAATCTCACATTTCACTGCTTTTTGTGATATTTTAAATGAGGTCTAGTGCAGAAACGTCAAGCTCTGTTTTTAATAATAAATGGGTCCTTAATTAATACCCCCCCCCCCCCCCCCCCACAGTCTCAAACACACTGACATGCTCACCAACGTCACTAGTAGAAAACAGGAAGGCTACTCTCCATGCAACAAGTGTGCACAACACAAGTGGGACCAATTCTTTTTTTGTTTTTAAGAAACTACGAAAACAAATGTCTTATTAGATTTGAAAAGAACCGACACATGATGGAACACATTTCATCAAACCAACAGAGGAGGAAGAAGAACGAAAAAGATTTTTTCACATTATCTAGTCAGTGTTAAAAATAGAAATTCACCCGTTACATTTACTCTGCACTTTTTGATTATATACATTTATGTACATGGATTTATCTTAATTATTTGTCATTGTCCTTAATGTCTTTATCAACAGTTTACAAAAGAAAGAAAATTGCAATCAAATGCATATACTCTTCTAGAAAGATGTGCTTAGTAACGATGTTTCTTTTTAGTTGAAGCGAGGGGGGGGGGGGACTTTGCTCTGCACTGCAAAAGAAAAAGAACTAAATCCCTCCAAACAAGTCACTCAATTTAGCTCAGATTAAACCAGATTCAGTGACTTTTGCTGGTCTTTTTTTTTGCAGTGCACAGAGTGAACGCTGACGTCATGCACTCAGCTCACAGAACCTGAACCTCCATCTCAGCTGAGGCTGCTCTCGCTTTCTAGCTTCTGAAATGACGACAACGGTGACTCCGAACGGCGTTGCACGATTTCTTTTTTAAAGGATTTCAGGTTTGTGATCACGCGCTCGGCCCCTCCACTTTAGTCCCGAGCTCTCGGTCCTCAGCTCTGAGGTGGTGCTTCTGTCCAGGCTTCTACGCACCCGGAGGTTCTTTTGTGAGCCGCGTACCAGCAGCTGTAGGGCTCTACTGCTGAGTTCAGAGGAGCGAGGTCTGCGTTATGTTGCATATTCAAGTTCAGCCCCCTGAAGACGTCGACCCGTTCGGGTCAGAGGGTCAACTCTGTTCCAGCTGAATGCACCTTTCAGCTCAGGAGAGATATGAAGTGTTGAGGTTCAAGACAACAAAACTCCTTCATCAGGAAGGAGTTTGTTGAGGCGTTTAAAAGTTCTGAAAAACAAACTCAGCTGAAAGAGAATTGACCCCCCCGGCGGAAATGCTAGTGAGGAGAGTGCTTACGTTCCCCCGTGGCCCGACACACACAGTGCCTGGTTTTTCTCCCAGAACCACCGACAGACGGCCATGTTGGCCCCATGAAGCCCCATGAAGCCCCGGAGCAAATACTCCACATTGTCGGCTGTTTTTCAGCTGAAGGGGGGCGTTCGCTTTCTGCTGCTTCGATTCAAAAATTGGCTAAATGTTTGTGTGAAATGAGACAATATTAAAACCAGATTTCCTTCATTTCCTTCACTTTTTGTATTATTCTTTCTCTTCTGTTCTTGGCAAACAGTCTAAAAGCTTTAAATCTGCTGTTTTTTTAAATAAAATAAAGCAACGCAGCAGATTTTTGTCTCCAGATTAAAATGTGCCAACACACCTTTAAACTTCCTGGTTCTGGTTTGGAAACACTAAGTCCTTTCTCCAGAGAGCAAGACTCTCGGCTCTTCGGGGGCCAAAGCGCCGTCGGTCTGTGGTTCTGGGTTCGCCCGTACAGATTGACTTCAGGTATTAAGGCTCGACGGGCAAGAGGTAAAACAACAAGTGCCCGGAACACACACTCGTAAAAATCTTAAATTCTGATCATGTGTTTGTCTCAAAACATACACACACACACACACACACACACACACACACACACACACACACACACACACACACACACACACACAAACACACACTCAGAAAAGCTCCCCTAATTCCCTGCGCGAGAGTTTTTACTTGTAATCTCAAACTATTTGTGTCCTCTTGTCTTTTTCACAGCCTCACGACACAACAAAAGGTTTTTTTTTAAAGGATGCCATTTTGTTAAGAGTGGCACACCTGGCGGAGAAGGAAGGAGAGAAAGAAGACGACTGAAGGCCATATTTGATAAAACGACAGCAACGACGACGCAAACAAAGCAAATACTGTAATCGAAGAGCGATCGGGAAGGTGTGTGCGGGGGGGGGGGGGGACGCAAACAACAATAGTTTGATTGATACAATTAAAACAAAAGTAATCTTTATAAAGTTCACAGTCTTGTAGCTCCCTGTACCAGGAGAAAGGGGGGGGGGCAGTTTGACGTCACTTCAGCTGCTGAGAGAACGGCTCACCTCATGCACACACACACACACGCACACACACACACTCGCACACTGACGGGAAGCCTTCACCTTCAAGACATGTCTCCAAAAGTTTTGGTTTGTTTTAGAGCCTTTTTTATGAAACAGGACCTTAAGAGAGCTCGTTTCCACTGTATCTGGAAAACGAGCCGATCCAAAAGGAGTGCTGCGGGGTCCATGTTTTTAGGAGCCAGTCCTGCAGCACTCAACAAAACCAGGACTACGTTGGTGGACTGATAGATAGAGAGAACGTCCACCTGCACACGGACATTTTTAATTTGGGCTCAGGAACTCTGAGCTGGGAACTGAATTGTAATACTTTTTTTTGGTTTTTGGTACCAACCGAAATGTGTCCACAGCACCAAACCTGTCGTCTTATGTAAGTATTCTTTGATCAGATCGCTCCCGATGTGGACCGATCATTTTGCCACAGTTCAAAGTGAACAGGGTCAGAGAGAAAGGCAAAGTTCTTGTTCCTGAAAAAGGTTCCTGTGGAGCGATGGGTCCAACAAATCCATCAAATATGACATTTTGACTCTGAGTCACTGTGGACACGTTTGGGCAGCTGAAGTGACATCACTCCTCTTCTGTTTTTAGTTCAAAAATACTCCTCTTCCTCCTCTTTTTCCTCCCCCTCTCCTTTGGATAGTTGCGTGTGATGGATGGATCCTTCTCTGTCGGGGGAGGAGAGCTGGAGTCGGAGGGCAGGAAGGGGGGGGGGGGGGGTCTGTTGGATGGACGGTGATGATGATGATGATGATGATGTGTTGAAACACACACGGTAAAAATCCCCAAACCTCTACTGCGCACACACGCACACACACACACATTCCTGATATTCCTGCGGTTTCAAGATGAAGAAGAAGAGGAGGAGGAGGAGGATGATGAAGGAGGTACGGTGTCCTTTTATATCGGCTGCAGGAGGTGAGGTTCATGGGGGGATTGGGGGGCACTGGTACAAGATGTGCTGTGAGGGATTTCAAGGGGTAAGAGGTTGGCTTTGGAGGGGAGGTTGTTGGGTGAGAGTTCACATCATGACGTGGCGGCGGCGGTGCAGGGAGAGGTGGTCGGACCGGGAGAAGGAGCGGTCGCACTCAGTGCAGCGGAAAGGTTTGATTCCGGTGTGCTTGCGGAAATGCCGGGTGAGCTCGTCGGAGCGGGCGAAGCGCCAGGTGCAGCCCTCCCAGGTGCAGTGGTAGGGTTTCTCTCCTGGAGGAAGCAGGAGACAAGGAGACGAGTTAAGGGGAGAGGAAAGGAAAGGAGGAAGGGAGGGAGGAGGAACTTTGGGATGCACGAGTGATTCTCCGGGAGGACATCTTAACGGAATTTTACAAAACTTTCTGGGTTTATTTATTTTTGACTATTCCAGGTGTTGCGTGATGATACAAACCTTGATTGGATGTTTTCAGTAAAGAAAAAATAATAAAATGAAATTTGCAAACTGTTAGGTGTTAAATATTTGTAAAAAACAATCTAGCAGTGGATCCCTTCACTCCTCATGGGATTGTTGGTCAGTAATGAGCGTGAGCGGCTCCTTTAAACATGCTTCATGTGTCTCCATGTGCTGTCGGTCTCACCTGTGTGTATCCTCCGGTGGGCTTTGAGGTGGGAACTCTTGGTGTAAACCTTTTTACAGCCTTCATAGTCACACATGTGGATCCGCCTCCTCTTGATGTCTGGGGAATCTGGATCGACGGGCTCCAGGTCCATGACCGACCTGAAGGAAGGAAAAAGGGGAAAAAAGGAAAAAGGAGTGAGTGAAGCCGAGAACATGTGAAGACAGAAACATCTTTAATACTTTAATAGCAGTGCAGAAAATAGTTTGAGATGTTTATTAATTACTAATAACTACATTTAGAAGTTTAGTTTAGTTCAGGTAAATGTCTTTTCCGTATATTTACGTCGGTCACAATTGGCTACAAACCAATTTTAGTGTTCTTTATGAAAAACGTTTATTCTTATAATGTGTTTATCTGCAAATATTTTCTAATCAGACTTAGTTAATTAACTAATTTTGTCTTTGCACTTCTTTCCTCCCAGGGGCCATCTTTGTGTCATTGTGTCCATATCATGTAAATATGCTTTGATTTAATACAATGTCAACCTGTAGTTCAGCATTCATACGTTGAACCAGGTGTATCTGGTGTAACCAGTCACATGACTGCATGTGTCTCATCATTGCACAACAGAACAAACCCGACTCCAGTCAGGTGTATTTGAAAGTGACGTTTGGGGGCCACTGGGGGGCGTCAGAGAGTTACGTTCAACACAACAGCTTCCACTTCAGCGTTTCTCTCTCTCTCTCTCTCTCTCTCTCGCTCTCTCTCGCTCTCTCGCTCTCTCGCTCTCTCTCGCTCTCTAATTCCTTCATATCTCACCTGTTTTTTATTCCCTTCTTTCCTCAAACCACCAAAAGAGAAAATCTGAACTCTGAGTTTTCTCTTCTGTGATTGAATTCGTTATTTAAAGTTGATTTGACATTAAAAAAATTATTACGAAACCATGTTTACACCCCAGTTCTGGGAAAACCCTGCCCAGCAACACACACACACACATTCACACACGCACACAAACAATCTTCCTCACAAAGAACAAATAACCACAAACATACTGATGCACTTTGTTTCTATTTGACATTGTGTCTCTCTCTCTCACCCACACACAAGATTACAGCAGTAGGCTAACCGTCGATGACCACACCCTGGATTTCAGTTTGCAGCGAGGCGGCCTCGCCTACTGGGTGTGGCAGCAGCTCCGTCCTGATTTACTAATACACACACGCACACACACACACACACACACGCACACACAGATGCACACACCCATGTCTCTGTGATACGTCCCGGGTGTCTCCAGTGTGGGTTATATAAGGTTATATAAGTGTCCAGTCATGGCAGCGCTGCAGTAATGTAATTGGGCTGCAGGAGAGGGAGGTGATCCACACAAAGACCGCATTTCCCATAAACCCTGCTGCGCATTAGTGCCTCTCTCTCTCTCTCGCTCTCTCCTGTCGACTCCTATCATGGACTTCTGAGATGTCGTCACACATGGTTCAACTGAGGTGTTTTCTTACAAACAAGCAATATTGTTAATAGGGTTATTTGGACCTTTGTTTTCTGGGAGTAAGATGACAAATTAGATACCAGTCTGATGTCAGTGTGGTACTTAGAGGCATGAATGGATTACTGAACGAGCCTACCGGGCACACAGCAAGGGGCCCAAAGTGTCAGGGGGCCCCCATGTCTTCATCTCAAAAGAAGAAACTCAAAATGACCACAAAGAGACATAAAACAACTACAGAGAGACACAAGACAACTACAGAGAGACAAGACAACAACAAAAAGCCACAAGACAACAGCGAGACACAAAACGACCACAGAGAGACACAAAACAACAAGAACAAAAAGAGGCTGAACAACTATAAAGTCCCGACAAAGCTGCCTGTTGTCAAACAACAACTAGCAGTCTTCTTCTTCTGCTCTTTTAATGATCTACTGCCACTGTGTTTCTGCACATTGCTGCCAACTTAAAGCTGCAGGCTACAGCTGTGGTCTGATATTTGGGAGATACCAGTTTTTAGGCTTTATACACAGACGTTCTGAGATGGCTGATAAACGCTAATTGTGTTATAATCGAGACCTGAATTTGTGCCCGGGAGGATCTGTGTTTGCTTCTGGCCTCAGACGCCTAAATATTATCTGTGCATAAGACGTGAAACATTCAGAGTTTAATACGTCTCAAATAACCTCCACTTAAGGTTTTCTCTTGAATGTATTTCTGTTTGATTTGAACACACTTTGTGCAGCATGTCTTGCATGAAAGGTGCTAAACAAATGAGATTTATCATCGTTATAATGATTTGCTCTTGATGCAGCGCAACGTGCTCTAATGCTGCCACTCACCCGGCGTCGAGGCTCTGGGCGCTGAGGGAGGCCGATCCGGACTCCGTGCCGCTCTCCGCATCGCTGTCGCTCTGATACTCCACCGGAGACGTTGAACCTGGCTTAATGCGAACTGCAGAGAGGACGGACAGAAAAGAGGGTCAAATATAAGGGTAGGGAAAACGGATGGGATGGAAAGAGATGATCCAGTGGATGGAATTAGGGAAAAGGAAGAAGTGAGAGAATAGAGGAAGAAGAGGAGGGGAGGAAACAGCAGGGGGTTAATAGCTTCTTAACAGAGATGCCTGGATTCCAGCATCTTAGCAAGACAAAGCCTTGCTCCAAGTGTGTGTGTGTGTGTGTGTGTGTGTGTGTGTGTGTGTGTGTGTGTGTGTGTGTGTGTGTGTGTGTGTGTGTGTGTGTGTGTGTGTGTGTGTGTGTGTGTGTGTGTGTGTGTGTGTGTGTGTGGTTAGGTGTGGCCTGCTATGCTGCAGAGTTGATGGCTCACATTTGTGGCCGTACCTCATGCTGGAATCCTCTGCATGTCTCCTCTTTCTCAGAAATACTGAACAAGTTTCAGTGAAAGCCAGCGAGAGACGGAAGTGAACAGATGTTGATTAGAATATTCTGCAGGACTCGTAGACGACGTTAAGTGAAAGAGAACTCTCTGGAACTCTCTGTTCAGGCTTTTAGAAACACTCCCAAATTCAGAGGAAGACTTGAAGATGTGATCTCGCTTTAAAACCATTAGAGTAACTGCTCTCAAGATATTTTCTGTTGAATGCTGGGTAAAATTTAAATGATTGTCCACTTCACGTCTGCTGACGTGCAGAGGGAGCACGGCCTCTTGTCCCACTAGATCAGAGGATCCCACACCGGGATAATGAAAGCTGCTCTAATCAATAGTTTTATGGATCAAATGACATCGTGAGTGTGAACGAGGTCACCCCCCTGAGAATGATCAGCAGTGTCTTTAAGTGCTTTTATTATATCACATCTGAGGTGAAACTGGATCATATATTGATTATTACAAAGACCCGTTCACAGCCATCAAAAAATATGCAGAGCAACAGGTGTTTCAGTTTAACGGATGAGCAGGTAAATCTTGTCTTCATTGATTTCCGGCTTTTATGCGTCACTACAAGTAACGACGGACACCGAGATTCATCAGTTAACACGGTCACTAGTTAAACCCTGTTTATTCTGGCAGCTATTTTAGATTTAGTCTCTCGACCAAAGCTTAGTAGTTTCAGTCACATGTCAGTCGTTTCTATTCCTCATACGTTTTAGTTGCTAAAAAGAAGACATTACATTTTAATCAAAATGCTTTCTCTCTTAATTCCGTCAGCTATATTGTTTTATTTAGTCTTAGTCGTGTGTCAGAAGTCCTTTTTCATCGGATTCCATTGAATCATTTATTTGATTATTAATTTAGTCATTTTAGTCATCATCATCTGATGAAAAAGACAAATTAAAGGATTAAGAACTATTGATACTATGTGATAAATCACTGGGAACTACTCGATTAACCGTGTCGACTGTTTGTGTTTTAGAAGTGAGTGAAGTCAAAGCTCTGAGTCTCTGTCTGTGTTTGACGTTCTGTTCATGAACACATAGTTGGATCATCTATGATTCCTAACATGGTGTCTGTTAAGTTTCTGGAGTCCGGACACGTGTAATAATCAACAGTTATTAATACAAGGATAAGTATTTGGTCTAAAAACATAATGAATGAAATCAAAAGTGCCCCCCCCTCCTCCTTCCTCCTCCTTCCTCCTCCTCCTCCTCCTCCTCCTCTTCTCGGTCTCTCTGCAGGAATGTGGCAGCCACACTGTTCAAAGTCCCCACAGCCTGGAGAGAGCGGTGGGGGGGGCTGTTGGAGGGGTGATGCAAGGAATTTGGGTGGAGTATCTGTGTGTGTGTGTGTGTGTGTGTGTGTGTGTGAGAGAGTTGGTATGGAGAGGGTCACACAGCAAAAGAAGTGGTCTTTGTCTCTGGAGACAATTAGTACCCCCCCCCCCCCTCATCTCCTCTCCACCACTGCAGCTTGTTTTTCAAACGCAAAGCAGCCCGTCTCCTCTCCTCTCGACCCCTGCACCCTCTCCTCCTCCTCATCCTTCCTCACCCCCACCTCCACCTCCACCCCCTTCCTCCATTCTGTGTCTACCTATCCAGCTCCTCCTTGTTCCCCCCCACACAACTCCACATGAACGGCGAATGTCAGCTGCTCGTTCGCTTTAAAGTACCAAAGTTCCGGTTTCTCCCCCCCCCCCCCCCCCCCTCACTCATTCACTCATTCACTCCCCTCACTCACATCTTTACTCTCTGCACAAGCTCAGAAGCTAAGAAATGCACCGACAAAACGGGATTTCAACGCGAGAAAAGGCGGCAACTGAACCTTCAGAATCCACCTGGCGCTGATCGCAATACTAGATATTAGATAATATTAGTTTAGGGGACAAATGATCCCTCTGAGGACAAAGAGTCAACGATAACTACTGCGAGCCGCTGTATGCGTGAGATTTTTGTCCCATCGGTTTGGTTTCCCTCGGTGTAACAGATACAGACTGACCACCGACTTTAAAGGATGACTCGTCACTTTCTGAGATCTGGGGACACCGCAACACTAAAATGAATTGTAGAATAAATAAATAAAATATTGGAAATATAATAAGACAGGTTTTATATAAACCCCTCCTTAGTTAGCCAAACGTATTGTGAAGAGAAAACAAAGACAAACATCCATCACTGTTAAAAGACCAACTTCCTGTTTCCTGCCAACATTTTATGAGGCCTTAGTTCCACTTTCACCCCCAAATAAAGTGCGTTCGATAACCTGCATGAACTATTGGCTTGTTTACAGCGCGTCTGATCGTCTCACTGCTCCTGTTTCTTGATGGTGGACTCGGCTGTTGCACGCTGTCAGCAAATCCAATAACGAATGGCGATCAAATCTACATAAATAAGCGCTGACTCGTCCTTTTTTTTAAAGACCAAATGGTGGTTTGCAGTGGATGAAGATGTTATTTAGTTGGTGCAGAGGTTGTCAGCAGGGTGTGTCAGCGCTGTTGGGTGTGGTTACTGAGACAAGCTGCTCTTCAGCCTGCTGTTAGTCACTCTCACTGTTACACCTGCTGATATTCAGACTCTTCGTCCGGTCCAAAAAGCACATTTACACTTCCAACTGAATACATTCTCATCCCGACTTTTTTTTAAATGCATGCTGGGAAATTAAGTAATTCAAGACAAAGTGAAGAAAGTCAAAAGTGTACATCATGACATCGCTCTGTGACACAAGAACTCCCGACATGTTTTGAACGCCACACGCTGAAGAGGTCAAACGGTGACGGGTCGGTGTGTGTGCTGGACGTTCCTCCATACGTTAGTTTGGATCAGAGCTGAACTAAATGGACTTTACAGACGGACTTTCCTGCAGTTTTCAAAAAGGGGCTGAGGCCTGTTTTTGCCAGCTTGCCAGAGCAAACATGGAGCTTCCCCTGTTGTTTGCTCGGGGATGGATTCCACCTGATTTAACCCTCGCACCGTTGCTTAACGCCAATCGACTGGTGTTGAAGGCGCTCCCGACACGATGACAGCATGAAGTCACTGGGTCTTTAGTATCGATCCCCCTTTTCTCACACGATGGATTAGTAGTTACTCAGTAACTATTTAAGAGACATCTAGAGACTTGAATCAGCTGTTGAGCTGTGACATGTGAAACATTTCTACGAGTTTCCTCATTTAGAAGGGAATATCAATCATCCGCCTTTCCACAACGACAAAGACGAGACGGCAAGTCTAACACATCACGAACCACAAACACACAACTGTCCCTGGAGAGAGACACACTGTACTCCTCTACAGCGCACAGCTTAGTGCTTCAACAACAACAACGCTGCATGAATTTGAGGTCGTACCAGGAAACACAACTGATTCAAATGTTGCTTATTTCTGCCTCGCTCCCAAACAAGAAGGGTTGTGTCGGTGTTTTAGGGCTGAAAAACATCTTATTTGTATCAATAGAAATCTCAATTCACCAACATACAGATGTTGATGATGACTTAGTAAGTAGAATCACTCCTTTGGCCGAAACTAAGAATGGTTTTGAAGTTTCCATTCGTAGCCAATGGATTTAAAACAGACTAAATGTTTCTGTCCATCCATTCTTTACCGAAGGATTTATTTCTGGGTTTCCTCAACGTTGCCTCTCCCTCTTTGTTACATAAAGCCACTTTAATAAAACTCGTAAATCACGGCGTGAGACAGCGACAGACCTATGGAGGAACAACAATAGAGAGATGGAAATGAAAGAGGAGAGGTCATCTAAAGTACCTTCCTTTTCCTGACTGATGTTGCTTTAAAAATGGCCCGTGCATTGTACATCTACAACTCATTATACTTGAAGTATATATCATTTTTGTCATAATAATGCAGGAAGTACAAGTAATACTACTGACGACACAAGGAAACCAAACAAACAGTCCGACTGAATGGCAGGACGAAGCACGTAGATAAATCTATTAAAACTATATTCTCTTGGCTCTGTGCACAGCTGGTACTAACGATAACAAATGGGGGCAAATTTACCCACAATTCAATGCCACAGTTGGCCACATGGAACATAAATATCAAACCCCAGTCTACCAGCTTCTTCATAATGAGGAATCCTCCAGCATCACTCTGAAAGTTTTCATGGTGCCACTCACCGGATCCTTCTGAGCGCCCGTCGCTCCCTATGAGCGGCACCGTGATGGCCGCCGTGGCGACGCCGTCGGTAGACATGGTGGTGTAGACGACGGGCAGCGACTGCACCACCACGGGGATGGTCTGGAGCTGGCCCACCTTGCTGGGCATGCTAACCGAGGGGATCGTGTGGATGACGTGGAGGATCTGCTGGCCCCCGGCGCCCTGAGTGGCCAAGATGGAGCCCGGAGAGAGAACCTAGAGGGGAAGAGGAAGGGTATGATTAGTGGCCCTCACCCTCTCAAAGTTCAGCGTACCAGTGGAGGTAGTTAGTCGTTACCATGGAGCCTATGGACTGCATCGTAGAGGGGATCGATATGGCCGTCAGGCCGGAATGGGTCATGACCCCGCTGGGCGCGGGGTTGACTGTGATGCCCGTCGTGGAGGCGGGGAGCGAAGAGGGGCGGGGCTTGTTGAGCGACAGGTCGACGGGCTCGGTCTGGTCCTCGGCCGGGCACGGCTCCGGCGAGGACGGCTCCGTCTTGCAAACCGGCTCCGGCTTCACCTTCAGGTCTGTCGGCTGCGAGCAGTCGTCACCGACGTCGGCCTGCTGGAGGAGGAAACATAAGAGAAGTTTAGAAAGCAAAAGGACAAATATTCAAACCATCTCAGGAGAGAAAAGTCTCTAAAAGAGCAATGACATCATTCTGATACTCTGAGACTCTGGTCTCATCCGGCATTCGTACCGACAGTAAAGAATGCGCAGTAATTCGTAGATATCCCAAGAAATGACGACGTAACTTGCAACCTTCAGTAACAGCACTTTGGTAGTTATTTCAACTCAAACGACCATCTTTTCCTGAACCGAACTAACTGGGTTTGTTGCCTAAACCTCACAGAGTTTCCTGTAAAGATGATTTTTGCAAAGACTGTATGCACAAGCGGAACATGAAAAATGAGAAGTAACTTATTGTAAGATATGAGTATACGTTGCAGGAAGTGGATGGTAACTCCTTATTCTCATTCTTAGAGGACAGAATATCATTTAATTTGCAAACTGACGTATTAATTAGACGGATGTGATCACGGTTAAGTGAAGCGTGCCAAAAGAAACACATGCTGCTCGATTGTTTGGGAAGCCAGCAGGAGCCACACAATCCTCCAAAACACGAATGATTTCATTATTTTTCTCTCGTGCGGTGAGATCGAGCTCCGACAAGCAGCACATCCGTCTCTGCCTTCACTCACCAGCCTGTGGCAATAGATTCAATGGCAACACATATTCATATATATTCATATAAAGTCAAACAAACGCTGCTTTTAGCCGTTCCAGCTGGAAAAATTGACGTTTTGAAACAAACTCTTTTATGTGTTTTATCTATATTGTTTATCATTACATCGGTTTTAGTATTCATACACATTTCATTGTTTTCATATCGTCGACCATTTGTAATTACATTTGATTAGTTGAAAAGGTCTACATGAATACAACTTGATTGATTGATTGTTTGTTAACCTCTCAAAGATACAAGCCTGCACATGCATGCAAATGAAACTCAGGAAGAGAAGTGAACTACAACTCCCAGGATGCATTTTGGAGCTCACAGTTCTGCTGGATGTGCAACAGAACAGAGAAAAGACTACAGATCACACTTCGGCTGATCAGACACTCGGCTAACATTCTTTGCTAGAGCTCTGATTTCACCTCACTGCACTGCCGTTTCCTCCATGACAACAGCTGCTGAGGCTCATGGGTATTGTAGTATTTTAGAGTCTCAGAAACAGCAATAATCATATTGTTAAATCATCCGTGAGAATCCTGTGTTTCTCTGTTGAGGAATATTGAGCATTCATAAAGTACGACTCAACATGCTGAATATCTTCAAACTGAAGATCAGTTTACAAAGTTTGCAAACTGATCTTCCAGATAACTTGCATCGGGTCTTTTTCACACAACGCCCTAGTTTTCCTCAGCCTCCTCCTCGTCTCTCCAGCCACCCAGGGCTCAGCTGCCATGTAGCTGGAACGCACCGCGAACAATGGCTGCTGTGTGGGACTCCGGGGGGAGGAGGTGGGGGGGAGAGAGAGAG